>NW_028161097.1:140346-222846 GCF_964263955.1 Coregonus lavaretus
CCCACCCGACTAGAATCACTACTCTCGACTGGTCTGACCTAGAGTATGTGGACAACTACAAATACCTAGGTGTCTGGTTAGACTGTAAACTCTCCTTCCAGACTCACATTAAGAATCTCCAATCAAAAGTTAGATCTAGAATCGGCTTCCTATTTCGCAACAAAGCCTCCTTCACTCATGCTGCCAAACATGCCCTCGTAAAACTGACTATCCAACCGATCCTTGACTTCGGCGATGTCATTTACAAAATAGCCTCCAACACTCTACTCAGCAAATTGGATGTAGTCTATCACAGTGCCATCCGTTTTGTCACCAAAGCTTCCATATACTACCCATCACTGTGACCTGTTCGCTCTCGTTGGCTGGCCCTCACTACATATTCGTTGCCAAACCCACTGGCTCCAGGTCATCTATAAATCACTGCTAGGCAAATCCCCGCCTTATCTTAGCTCATTGGTCACCATAGCAACACCCACCCGTAGTATGCGCTCCAGCAGGTATATCGACCCATGGGGCAGCGCACAATTGGCACAGTGTCGTCCAGGGTAGGGGAGGGAATGGCCGGCAGGATGTAGCTCAGTTGGTAGAGCATGGCGTTTGCAACGCCAGGGTTGTGGGTTCGATTCCCACGGGGGGCCAGTATGAAAAAACAAAGACAAAAATTGTAGGCACTCAATAACTGTAAGTCACTCTGGATAAGAGCGTCTGCTAAAATGACTAACGAATTGCAAAAATCTCTGAAGCTGGAGACACTTATCTCCCTCACTAACTTTAAGCATCAGTTGTCAGAGCACCTTACCGATCACTGCACCTGTACACAGCCCATGTGAAATTAGCCCGCCCAACTACCTCATCCCTATATTGTTATTTATTTTGCTCATTTGCACCCCAGTATCTCTATTTGCACATCATCTCTTGCACATCTATCATGCCAGTGTTAATACTAATTGTAATTATTTTGCACTATGGCCAATTTATTGCCTTACCTCCATAACTTGCTACATTTGAACACATTGTATATATATTTTCTGTTGTATTTTTGACTTTATGTTTTGTTTTACCCCATATGTAACTCTGTGTTGTTTTTATCGCACTGCTTTGCTTTATCTTGGCCAGGTCGCAGTGGTAAATGAGAACTTGTTCTCAACTGGCTTCTTACCTGGTTAAATAAAGGCTTCTTACCTGGTTAAATAAAGGCTTCTTACCTGGTTAATAAAGGCTTCTTACCTGGTTAAATAAAGGTTAAATAAAGGCTTCTTACCTGGTTAAATAAAGGTTAAATAAAGGCTTCTTACCTGGTTAAATAAAGGTTAAATAAAGACTTCTTACCTGGTTAAATAAAGGTTAAATAAAGACTTCTTACCTGGTTAAATAAAGACTTCTTACCTGGTTAAATAAAGACTTCTTACCTGGTTAAATAAAGACTTCTTACCTGGTTAAATAAAGGTTAAATAAAGACTTCTTACCTGGTTAAATAAAGACTTCTTACCTGGTTAAATAAAGACTTCTTACCTGGTTAAATAAAGACTTCTTACCTGGTTAAATAAAGGTTAAATAAAGACTTCTTACCTGGTTAAATAAAGACTTCTTACCTGGTTAAATAAAGGTTAAATAAAGACTTCTTACCTGGTTAAATAAAGACTTCTTACCTGGTTAAATAAAGACTTCTTACCTGGTTAAATAAAGGTTAAATAAAGACTTCTTACCTGGTTAAATAAAGGTTAAATAAAGGCTTCTTACCTGGTTAAATAAAGACTTCTTACCTGGTTAAATAAAGACTTCTTACCTGGTTAAATAAAGGTTAAATAAAGACTTCTTACCTGGTTAAATAAAGACTTCTTACCTGGTTAAATAAAGGTTAAATAAAGACTTCTTACCTGGTTAAATAAAGACTTCTTACCTGGTTAAATAAAGACTTCTTACCTGGTTAAATAAAGGTTAAATAAAGACTTCTTACCTGGTTAAATAAAGGTTAAATAAAGACTTCTTACCTGGTTAAATAAAGGTTAAATAAAGGCTTCTTACCTGGTTAAATAAAGACTTCTTACCTGGTTAAATAAAGACTTCTTACCTGGTTAAATAAAGGTTAAATAAAGACTTCTTACCTGGTTAAATAAAGGTTAAATAAAGACTTCTTACCTGGTTAAATAAAGGTTAAATAAAGGCTTCTTACCTGGTTAAATAAAGACTTCTTACCTGGTTAAATAAAGGTTAAATAAAGACTTCTTACCTGGTTAAATAAAGGTTAAATAAAGGCTTCTTACCTGGTTAAATAAAGACTTCTTACCTGGTTAAATAAAGGTTAAATAAAGACTTCTTACCTGGTTAAATAAAGGTTAAATAAAGACTTCTTACCTGGTTAAATAAAGACTTCTTACCTGGTTAAATAAAGACTTCTTACCTGGTTAAATAAAGGTTAAATAAAGGCTTCTTACCTGGTTAAATAAAGGCTTCTTACCTGGTTAAATAAAGACTTCTTACCTGGTTAAATAAAGACTTCTTACCTGGTTAAATAAAGGCTTCTTACCTGGTTAAATAAAGGCTTCTTACCTGGTTAAATAAAGGCTTCTTACCTGGTTAAATAAAGACTTCTTACCTGGTTAAATAAAGGCTTCTTACCTGGTTAAATAAAGGCTTCTTACCTGGTTAAATAAAGGTTAAATAAAGGCTTCTTACCTGGTTAAATAAAGGCTTCTTACCTGGTTAAATAAAGGTTAAATAAATACAATAAAATAAATAAATAAGGAAACCAGGTGAAGAAGCCGGATGTGGAGGTCCTGGGCTGGCGTGGTTACACACGGTCTGCAGTTGTGAGGCCGGTTGGACGTACTTCCATTCAATTCTCTGGCAACAGCTCTGGTGGACATTCCGGCAGTCAGCATGCCAGTTGCACGCTCCCTCAAAACATGAGACATCTGTGGCATTGTGTTTTGTGACAAACCTGCACATTTTAAAGTGGCCTTTTATTGTCCCCAGCACAAGGTGCACCTGTGTATTTGTATTTATTTGTATTTGTATTTATTATAGATCCCCATTAGCTGCTGCCAAGGCAGCAGCTACTCTTCCTGGGGTCCAGCAAAAGTCCTGCTTCTCCTGGGTAATGCTCCAGAGGATACAGGCAGGCTGCTTCTCCTGGGTAATGCTTGGCTTGGGAGAGCCTCTGTTGGTGGATATAGAGAAATGTTTTACTGGTAGTGTTGGTGATGGTATATTACAGTAAATCATCTATATTACAGTAAATCATCTATATTACAGTAAATCATCTATATTACAGTAAATCATCTATATTACAGTAAATCATCTATATTACAGTAAATCATCTAGACTAGAGGCAGTTGGACTGTAGTTGGCTGAACATCATATTGTCCATGTAAAGTGGACATTATGAATGCTTATAACGCAAACCACCGCATTTAACCATGGCAAGGTGACTGGGAATATGGCAGAATACAAACAGTGTAGCTACTCACTCCGCAAGGCAATTAAACTGGCAAACATCAGTATAGAGACAAAGTGGAGGCACAATTCAACGGCTCAGACACGAGACATATGTGGCAGGGTTTACAGACAATCACGGACTACAAAAGAAAAACCAGCCATGTTGCCGACACCGACGTCTCGCTTCCAGACAAGCTAAACACCTTCTTTGCCCGCTTTGAGGATAACACAGTGCCACTGACGACGCCCACTACCAAGGACTGTGGCCTCTCCTTCTCCTTGGCCGACGTGATTAAGACATTTAAGCATGTTAACCCCCGCAAGGCTGCCGGCCCAGACGGCATCCCTAGCCGCGTCCTCAGAGCATGCGCAGACCAGCTGGCTGGTGTGTTCATGGACATATTCAATCTCTCCCTTTACCAGTGTGCTGTTCCCACATGCTTCAAGATGGCCACCATTGTTCCTGTACCCAAGAAAGCAAAGGTAACTGAAATAAATGACTATCGCTCCGTAGCACTCACCTCTGTCATCATGAAGTGCTTTGAGAGGCCAGTTAATGATCATATCACCTCTACCTTACCTGTCACCCTAGACCCACTTCAATTTGCTTACCGCACCAATAGATCCACAGACGATGCAATCGCCATCACACTGCACACTGCCCTATCCCATCTGGACAAGAGGAATACCTATGTAAGAATGCTGTTCATTGACTATAGCTCAGCCTTCAACACCATAGTACCCTCCAAGCTCATCATTAAGCTCGGGGCCCTGGGTCTGAACCCCGCCCTGTGCAACTGGGTCCTGGACTTCCTGACGGGCGCCCCCAGGTGGTGAAGGTAGGAAACAACATCTCCGCTTCGCTGATCCTCAACACTGGGGCCCCACAAGGGTGCGTGCTCAGCCCCCTCCTGTACTCCCTGTTCACACATGACTGCGTGGCCAAGCACGCCTCCAACTCAATCATCAAGTTTGCAGACGACACAACAGTAGTAGGCTTGATTACTATGCATTGGGGTCATACCGGGGTCATACCGGGCTGGTAGGATGGATGAAACATGGTCGCCTTCCGTCTGCCTGCACCAGTATGGATGAAACATGGTCGCCTTCCGTCTGCCTGCACCAGGATGGATGAAACATGGTCGCCTTCCGTCTGCCTGCACCAGGATGGATGAAACATGGTCGCCTTCCGTCTGCCTGCACCAGGATGGATGAAACATGGTCGCCTTCCGTCTGCCTGCACCAGGATGGATGAAACATGGTCGCCTTCCGTCTGCCTGCACCAGTATGGATGAAACATGGTCGCCTTCCGTCTGCCTGCACCAGGATGGATGAAACATGGTCGCCTTCCGTCTGCCTGCACCAGTATGGATGAAACATGGTCGCCTTCCGTCTGCCTGCACCAGGATGGATGAAACATGGTCGCCTTCCGTCTGCCTGCACCAGTATGGATGAAACATGGTTGCCTTCCGTCTGCCTGCACCAGGATGGATGAAACATGGTCGCCTTCCGTCTGCCTGCACCAGGATGGATGAAACATGGTCGCCTTCCGTCTGCCTGCACCAGTATGGATGAAACATGGTCGCCTTCCGTCTGCCTGCACCAGTATGGATGAAACATGGTCGCCTTCCGTCTGCCTGCACCAGGATGGATGAAACATGGTCGCCTTCCGTCTGCCTGCACCAGTATGGATGAAACATGGTCGCCTTCCGTCTGCCTGCACCAGGATGGATGAAACATGGTCGCCTTCCGTCTGCCTGCACCAGTATGGATGAAACATGGTCGCCTTCCGTCTGCCTGCACCAGGATGGATGAAACATGGTCGCCTTCCGTCTGCCTGCACCAGGATGGATGAAGCATGAACTACATTCAGTAAGATTTTAAATTGTTAGTAGATGTGTTCTAGAACTTGCTAAACTGTACAGTCGTGGTCAAACGTTTTGAGAATGACACAAATATAAATTTTCACAGTCTGCTGCCTCAGTTTTTATTATGGCAATTTGCATATACTCCAGAATGTCATGAAGAGTGATCAGATTAATTGCAAAGTCCCTCTTTGCCATGAAAATGAACTTAATCCCCCAAAAACATTTCCACTGCATTTCAGCCCTGCCACAAAAGGACTAGCTGACATCATGTCAGTGATTCTCTCGTTAACACAGGTGAGTGTTGACGAGGACAAGGCTGGAGATCACTCTGTCATGCTGATTGAGTTAGAATAACAGACTGGAAGCTTTAAAAGGAGGGTGGTGCTTGAAATCATTGTTCTTCCTCTGTTAACCATGGTTACCTGCAAGGAAACACGTGCCGTCATCATTGCTTTGCACAGAAAGGGCTTCACAGGCAAGGATATTGCTGCTAGTAAGATTGCACCTAAATCAACCATTTATCGGATCATCAAGAACTTGAGGGGTTCAATTGTTGTGAAGAAGGCTTCAGGGCGCCCAATAAAGTCCAGCAAGCGCCAGGACCGTCTCCTAAAGTTGATTCAGCTGCGGGATCGGGGCACCACCAGTGCAGAGCTTGCTCAGGAATGGCAGCAGGCAGGTGTGAGTGCATCTGCACGCACAGTGAGGCAAATACTTTTAGAGGATGGCCTGGTGTCAAGAAGGGCAGCGAGGAAGCCACTTCTCTCCAGGAAAAACATCAGGGACAGACTGATATTCTGCAAAAGGTACAGGGATTGGACTGCAGAGGACTGTGGTAAAGTCATTTTCTCTGATGAATCCCCTTTCCGATTGTTTGGGGCATCCGGAAATAAGCTTGTTCAGAGAAGACAAGGTGAGCGCTACCATCAGTCCTGTGTCATGCCAACAGTAAAGCATCCTGAGACCATCCGTGTGGGGTTGCTTCTCAGCCAAGGGAGTGGGCTCACTCACAATTTTGCCTACGAACACAGTCATGAATAAAGAATGGTACCAACACATCCTCTGAGAGCAACTTCTCCCAACCATCCAAGAACAGTTTGGTGACGACCAATGCCTTTTCCAGCATGATGGAGCACCTTGCCATAAGGCAAAAGGGATAATTAAGTGGCTCTGGGAACAAAACATCTACATTTTCGGTCCATGGCCAGGAAACTCCCCAAACCTTAATCCCATTGAGAACTTGTGGTCGATCCTCAAGAGGCGGGTGGACAAACAAAACCCCACAAATTCTGACAAACTCCAAGCATTGATTATGCAAGAATGGGCTGCAATCAGTCAGGATGTGGCCCAGAAGTTAATTGACAGCATGCCAGGGCGGATTACAGAGGTCTTGAAAAAGAAGAGTCAACACTGCAAATATGGACCAGGTAATAACATGGCTATATACAGCAGGGTACCAGGACCGAGTCAATGTGCAGGGATACGATGTAATGGAGGTAGATATGTACATATAGGTAGGGATAAAGTGACTAGGCAACAGGATAGATAATTAACAGTAACAGCAGCGAATGTGATGAGTCAAAAGAGTTGGGTCAATGCAGATAGTCCGGGTAGCTATTTGGTTAACTATTTTAACTAATTATTTAGCAGTCTTATGACTTGGGGGTAGAAGCTGTTCAGGGTCCTTTTGGTTCCAGACTTGGTGCATTATGGATTTTTAGTAGTGAAAAAATATATTTTAAAGTACTGTGTATTATTATTATTATTGTTATTGTAACTGGTAGAGCCAAAATTATACCATTTTGGTCTATTAAATCCAATTGAAAATCCATTTGCATTTCAGCAGTGCGTTTAGCAAGCATATTTGAAATTATTTTGCAAACTGAAACAGACTGAACTTGAATATAATGTGGTGTCATTTCAGCAACATTTTGAATATGGCAGAGTGGCTATTGATTATTGGAACATTTAATTATTCTGGATGCAAATGAAAATGGTAATTGGGTAAGTTTTACAAACATGCAGTAGCCGACCTTCTATTTGTGGATTGTGCGTTTCGTGGCGTCCCAGCACACGACTAGAATGCATATACCACCACACTTGCCATTTGAGTCGTGCATGGCTCAATGCGAAGGAATGAGATTACAAATGTTATTTAACCTTTATTTTAATTAGGCTAAGACTACATTAGAAAAAGTAACCCTCGATCCAGTTACTGTAACCTTTTAGTTGGATGACTTCATCTGCCCATTTATCGATATAAGTCGATGTTATAGCCGGCAACAGTTTTAAACTAGTAGTCCATTTTGGTGGTTAGGGTTAGCTCCTAACCCTAGTAGTCCATTTGGTGGTTAGGGTTAGGGTTAGCTCCTAACCCTAGTAGTCCATTTGGTGGTTAGGGTTAGCTCCTAACCCTAGTAGTGCATTTGGTGGTTAGGGTTAGCTCCTAACCCTAGTAGTCCATTTGGTGGTTAGGGTTAGCTCCTAACCCTAGTAGTCCATTTGGTGGTTAGGGTTAGCTCCTAACCCTAGTAGTCCATTTGGTGGTTAGGGTTAGCTCCTAACCCTAGTAGTCCATTTGGTGGTTAGGGTTAGCTCCTAACCCTAGTAGTCCATTTGGTGGTTAGGGTTAGGGTTAGCTCCTAACCCTAGTAGTCCATTTGGTGGTTAGGGTTAGCTCCTAACCCTAGTAGTCCATTTGGTGGTTAGGGTTAGGGTTAGCTCCTAACCCTAGTAGTCCATTTGGTGGTTAGGGTTAGCTCCTAACCCTAGTAGTCCATTTGGTGTTTAGGGTTAGGGTTAGCTCCTAACCCTAGTAGTCCATTTTGGTGGTTAGGGTTAGGGTTAGCTCCTAACCCTAGTAGTCCATTTGGTGGTTAGGGTTAGGGTTAGCTCCTAACCCTAGTAGTCCATTTGGTGGTTAGGGTTAGGGTTAGCTCCTAACCCTAGTAGTCCATTTGGTGGTTAGGGTTAGCTCCTAACCCTAGTAGTCCATTTGGTGGTTAGGGTTAGGGTTAGCTCCTAACCCTAGTAGTCCATTTGGTGGTTAGGGTTAGGGTTAGCTCCTAACCCTAGTAGTCCATTTGGTGGTTAGGGTTAGCTCCTAACCCTAGTAGTCCATTTGGTGGTTAGGGTTAGGGTTAGCTCCTAACCCTAGTAGTCCATTTGGTGGTTAGGGTTAGCTCCTAACCCTAGTAGTCCATTTGGTGGTTAGGGTTAGCTCCTAACCCTAGTAGTCCATTTTGGTGGTTAGGGTTAGGGTTAGCTCCTAACCCTAGTAGTCCATTTGGTGGTTAGGGTTAGGGTTAGCTCCTAACCCTAGTAGTCCATTTGGTGGTTAGGGTTAGCTCCTAACCCTAGTAGTCCATTTGGTGGTTAGGGTTAGCTCCTAACCCTAGTAGTCCATTTTGGTGGTTAGGGTTAGGGTTAGCTCCTAACCCTAGTAGTCCATTTGGTGGTTAGGGTTAGGGTTAGCTCCTAACCCTAGTAGTCCATTTGGTGGTTAGGGTTAGCTCCTAACCCTAGTAGTCCATTTGGTGGTTAGGGTTAGCTCCTAACCCTAGTAGTCCATTTGGTGGTTAGGGTTAGGGTTAGCTCCTAACCCTAGTAGTCCATTTGGTGGTTAGGGTTAGCTCCTAACCCTAGTAGTCCATTTGGTGGTTAGGGTTAGGGTTAGCTCCTAACCCTAGTAGTCCATTTGGTGGTTAGGGTTAGGGTTAGCTCCTAACCCTAGTAGTCCATTTGGTGGTTAGGGTTAGGGTTAGCTCCTAACCCTAGTAGTCCATTTGGTGGTTAGGGTTAGGGTTAGCTCCTAACCCTAGTAGTCCATTTGGTGGTTAGGGTTAGCTCCTAACCCTAGTAGTCCATTTGGTGGTTAGGGTTAGGGTTAGCTCCTAACCCTAGTAGTCCATTTGGTGGTTAGGGTTAGGGTTAGCTCCTAACCCTAGTAGTCCATTTGGTGGTTAGGGTTAGCTCCTAACCCTAGTAGTCCATTTGGTGGTTAGGGTTAGCTCCTAACCCTAGTAGTCCATTTGGTGGTTAGGGTTAGCTCCTAACCCTAGTAGTCCATTTGGTGGTTAGGGTTAGCTCCTAACCCTAGTAGTCCATTTGGTGGTTAGGGTTAGGGTTAGCTCCTAACCCTAGTAGTCCATTTGGTGGTTAGGGTTAGGGTTAGCTCCTAACCCTAGTAGTCCATTTGGTGGTTAGGGTTAGGGTTAGCTCCTAACCCTAGTAGTCCATTTTGGTGGTTAGGGTTAGCTCCTAACCCTAGTAGTCCATTTTGGTGGTTAGGGTTAGCTCCTAACCCTAGTAGTCCATTTGGTGGTTAGGGTTAGGGTTAGCTCCTAACCCTAGTAGTCCATTTGGTGGTTAGGGTTAGGGTTAGCTCCTAACCCTAGTAGTCCATTTGGTGGTTAGGGTTAGCTCCTAACCCTAGTAGTCCATTTGGTGGTTAGGGTTAGCTCCTAACCCTAGTAGTCCATTTGGTGGTTAGGGTTAGGGTTAGCTCCTAACCCTAGTAGTCCATTTGGTGGTTAGGGTTAGGGTTAGCTCCTAACCCTAGTAGTCCATTTGGTGGTTAGGGTTAGCTCCTAACCCTAGTAGTCCATTTGGTGGTTAGGGTTAGGGTTAGCTCCTAACCCTAGTAGTCCATTTTGGTGGTTAGGGTTAGCTCCTAACCCTAGTAGTCCATTTGGTGGTTAGGGTTAGGGTTAGCTCCTAACCCTAGTAGTCCATTTTGGTGGTTAGGGTTAGGGTTAGCTCCTAACCCTAGTAGTCCATTTGGTGGTTAGGGTTAGGGTTAGGGTTAGCTCCTAACCCTAGTAGTCCATTTGGTGGTTAGGGTTAGGGTTAGCTCCTAACCCTAGTAGTCCATTTGGTGGTTAGGGTTAGGGTTAGCTCCTAACCCTAGTAGTCCATTTGGTGGTTAGGGTTAGGGTTAGCTCCTAACCCTAGTAGTCCATTTTGGTGGTTAGGGTTAGCGCCTAACCCTAGTAGTCCATTTTGGTGGTTAGGGTTAGCTCCTAACCCTAGTAGTCCATTTGGTGGTTAGGGTTAGGGTTAGCTCCTAACCCTAGTAGTCCATTTTGGTGGTTAGGGTTAGGGTTAGCTCCTAACCCTAGTAGTCCATTTTGGTGGTTAGGGTTAGGGTTAGCTCCTAACCCTAGTAGTCCATTTGGTGGTTAGGGTTAGCTCCTAACCCTAGTAGTCCATTTGGTGGTTAGGGTTAGCTCCTAACCCTAGTAGTCCATTTGGTGGTTAGGGTTAGGGTTAGCTCCTAACCCTAGTAGTCCATTTGGTGGTTAGGGTTAGGGTTAGCTCCTAACCCTAGTAGTCCATTTGGTGGTTAGGGTTAGCTCCTAACCCTAGTAGTCCATTTGGTGGTTAGGGTTAGGGTTAGCTCCTAACCCTAGTAGTCCATTTGGTGGTTAGGGTTAGCTCCTAACCCTAGTAGTCCATTTGGTGGTTAGGGTTAGGGTTAGCTCCTAACCCTAGTAGTCCATTTTGGTGGTTAGGGTTAGGGTTAGCTCCTAACCCTAGTAGTCCATTTGGTGGTTAGGGTTAGCTCCTAACCCTAGTAGTCCATTTGGTGGTTAGGGTTAGCTCCTAACCCTAGTAGTCCATTTGGTGGTTAGGGTTAGCTCCTAACCCTAGTAGTCCATTTGGTGGTTAGGGTTAGCTCCTAACCCTAGTAGTCCATTTGGTGGTTAGGGTTAGGGTTAGCTCCTAACCCTAGTAGTCCATTTGGTGGTTAGGGTTAGGGTTAGCTCCTAACCCTAGTAGTCCATTTGGTGGTTAGGGTTAGGGTTAGCTCCTAACCCTAGTAGTCCATTTGGTGGTTAGGGTTAGCTCCTAACCCTAGTAGTCCATTTGGTGTTTTGACTATCGTCTTCTGGGATTCCCCCCTAGGACCTCCCCCCTCAGCCTCGCTTTCGTTTCAAAATGGCACCTGCGTGACTAAAGTGTATTGACCATCAAACGTTGCTAACGCTAGCTAGCCACTTAATATAATAGTTTTTCTCAATGTTCGCTAGCTAAGTTACCCATTTTATGAATACAACTCCCATTAGTGATGACTACAGAGGGTAGTGCGTACGGCCCAGTACATCACTGGGGCAAAGCTCCCTGCCATCCAGGACCTCTATACCAGGCGGTGTCAGAGGAAGGCCCTCAAAATTGTCAAAGACTCCAGCCACCCTAGTCATAGACTGTTCTCTCTGCTACCGCACGGCATGCGGTACCGGAGTGCCAAGTCTAGGTCCAAAAGACTTCTCAACAGCTTCTACCCCCAAGCCATAAGACTCCTGAACAGCTAATCATGGCTACCCGGAATATTTGCACTGCCCCCCCACCCCATCCTTTTTACGCTGCTGCTACTCTGTTAAGTATTTATGCATAGTCACTTTAACTCTACCCACATGTACATATTACCTCAACTACCTCAACTAGCCGGTGCCCCCGCACATTGACTATGCAACGGTACCCCCCTGTATATATAGCCTCCCTACTGTCACTTTATTTTACTTCTGCTCTTTTTTTTCTCAACACTTTTTTGTTGTTGTTTTATTCTTACTTTTTTTGTTTAAAATAAATGCACTGTTGGTTAAGGGCTGTAAGTAAGCATTTCACTGTAATGTCTGCACCTGTTGTATTCGGCGCATGTGACCAATAAAATTTGATTTGATTTGATGAGATTCGGCTAATTTTACTGACTCATTCAGTCAAAATAAAAAATCTTTAGACTAATTTTAGTTAATTTGAGTCAGTAATGCCCAGAACACCCAGGACCTCCTACCTGCGAACGATGAACTGAAAACTTGAAATAGTCATGATTCTGCAAGCCTCTCGTTCACATGTCGTAAACCATAAAGGGATTATTGGAGCTGTCATTTGTGACTGAGACTTGTAAAAAGTGTGCTTTAAACAATGTGTTTGTTGATTGCTATGCATACAAATACAATTATTTCTTGGTACATTTGAAACAAGGTCTAGTTGTGGCCTCAATCGGACTAGTTTGTGAATGACTCTTGGCGGAATGCATAGCTTGACTGCTGTGAGGGTGGTAAACACATTATCGTTTGCGAACTGCAGCACCCCAAAATATTCATTTTCGAGTTTGTTGAGCAGAGGCTGTGTATGTTTTGGTTCTACAAAGCTGTGTCCATCATAACATTCAATAACATTCTTGCAGCATGCGATCAATTATCAGTTCTAAACATACCTTTTTCATGTGCTGACTGCAGCATGATCTATTTTGTCTGTGATTATTTATGACACAGTTGTTGGTTGGAGTATATAGCGTTATTACTGTGAAACGTAGATGTTCTATTTTCTACCGAGATTGTTGATGTAGTGCCCATCGGTTTCAACATCTGTGTTGAGAAATCGTGTTTTTACCATCAGTTCCTTGTTTCAGAGAGTCCCAAAACCTACACTAACCATGAGCCTCGCGGTCTGTATCGTCCAATCACAGAGCAGATACAAGTCACGTGTTAGTGAACACATGGGTCGCGTTCCAGTGCTTAAATCTTTTGACGCCTGACAGATCTTGCATCGTCTGGATAGTTATTTTACCTGTCAGCTAATCACATCATATGTTATAGCAATCTGTCAGTTAATGGCACAGTAGATGCCGTGGCGTCTAATCACTGGAATTTGACGATACAGACTGCAATGCTGTTTGCCTTGAGATGGTTTGGGATGAGTTGGACCGCATAGTGAAGGAAAAGCAGCCAACAAGTGCTCAGCATTATGTGGGAACTCCTTCAAGACTATTGGAAAAGCATTCCAGGTGAAGCTGGTTGAGAGAATGTCAAGAGTGTGCAAAGCTGTCATCAAGGCAAAGGCTGACTACTTTGAAGAATCTCAAATATAAGATACAGTGGGGGAAAAACGTATTTAGTCAGCCACCAATTGTGCAAGTTCTCCCACTTAAAAAGATGAGAGGCCTGTAATTTTCATCATAGGTACACGTCAACTATGACAGACAAATTGAGAAAACAAATCCAGAAAATCACATTGTAGGATTTTTAATGAATTTATTTGCAAATTATGGTGGAAAATAAGTATTTGGTCAATAACAAAAGTTCAATAACACTTTTTTTTTGGTTACTACAAGATTCCATATGTGTTATTTCATAGTTTTGATGTCTTCACTATTATTCTACAATGTAGAAAATAGTACAAATAAAGAAGTATGTGTTTCCAAACTTTTGACTGGTACTGTCCATATTACCTCGACTAACCGGTGCCCCCACACATTAACTCGGTACCGGTACCCCCTGTATATAGCCTGTATATAGCCTCTGTACCGGTACCCCCTGTATATAGCCTGTATATAGCCTCGGTACCGGTACCCCCTGTATATAGCCTGTATATAGCCTCTGTACCGGTACCCCCTGTTTATAGCCTGTATATAGCCTCTGTACCGGTACCCCCTGTATATAGCCTCAGTACCGGTACCCCCTGTATATAGCCTGTATATAGCCTCAGTACCGGTACCCCCTGTATATAGCCTGTATATAGCCTCTGTACCGGTACCCCCTGTATATAGCCTGTATATAGCCTCTGTACCGGTACCCCCTGTATATAGCCTCAGTACCGGTACCCCCTGTATATAGCCTATATATAGCCTCTGTACCGGTACCCCCTGTATATAGCCAGTATATAGCCTCTGTACCGGTACCCCCTGTATATAGCCTGTATATAGCCTCGGTACCGGTACCCCCTGTATATAGCCTGTATATAGCCTCGGTACCGGTACCCCCTGTATATAGCCTCTGTACCGGTACCCCCTGTATATAGCCTGTATATAGCCTCTGTACCGGTACCCCCTGTATATAGCCTGTATATAGCCTCTGTACCGGTACCCCCTGTATATAGCCTGTATATAGCCTCTGTACCGGTACCCCCTGTATATAGCCTGTATATAGCCTCAGTACCGGTACCCCCTGTATATAGCCTGTATATAGCCTCTGTACCGGTACCCCCTGTATATAGCCTATATATAGCCTCTGTACCGGTACCCCCTGTATATAGCCTGTATATAGCCTCGGTACCGGTACCCCCTGTATATAGCCTCTGTACCGGTACCCCCTGTATATAGCCTGTATATAGCCTCTGTACCGGTACCCCCTGTATATAGCCTGTATATAGCCTCAGTACCGGTACCCCCTGTATATAGCCTGTATATAGCCTCTGTACCGGTACCCCCTGTATATAGCCTATATATAGCCTCTGTACCGGTACCCCCTGTATATAGCCTGTATATAGCTGTATATAGCCTGTATATAGCTGTATATAGCCTGTATATAGCCTCTGTACCGGTACCCCCTGTATATAGCCTGTATATAGCCTCTGTACCGGTACCCCCTGTATATAGCCTGTATATAGCCTCGGTACCGGTACCCCCTGTATATAGCCTCTGTACCGGTACCCCCTGTATATAGCCTGTATATAGCCTCTGTACCGGTACCCAGGGGCGGTGTGTTCAATAGGGCGATATGGGCGACGCACTGCCAAACGGGAAAAGGAAGGGATTTTTTTTCTAATCAATTATATCACGGCAACAGTAGTTATCAGTGTTGTAATCTAGACGTCTGATCTGCCACAGTGCCACTAAATGTCCAATCAGGCTAAAGTCGTGCTTCAAATGGCCCCCCCCCCCTTTTGGGGCGATTTCAGTCAGGTTGAAAATCGCCCAGAAGTCTGTCATAGACTCCCATGTAAAATCTATTTTTTTCAAATATCAGAGCTTTCAATACAATCTCTATGGGTTTCTGAGGGCTTGCACTTACGCGCTTTCGTCATACGTAACATAACCATGAACGTAACTAAGAAAAGAGCGGGTAGCCTCGTCAATCAATTCACTACTACTATCAAAATGGCTAGGCTTCAGTGCAACTCGATTGTGTCTTTGAAAGAAGTTCCTTTTTGTCGGCGAACAAATGAAGATAAATTGGCAACGAAACAATTAGGACCTCCCAGACCAAATTTAATAATTCAACAGGTTTCTACTAAAGGGGGGAAGTCCTACACCCGAGGATTTTCCAAAAATTGGTACGAACGAAAAACCTGGCTAGCAGGCTGCGATGTAGCTAATGCAGTCTTCTGCTACCCCCTGCTTACTCTTTCACCCTGAAGGCGGCACGGCAGACAGCACCGCTTGGACAGCGACTGGTGTGTAACGGACATGCACCATCTTTCAGGAAAGATTAAGAAACATGAGCTGTCAAAGACCCACATGGATAGCTGTTTGAGATTGTCTGCTTTGGGGAGAGTGAACATTCCCACTCAACTGGATGAGGGATACAGGCTAGCTGTCCGCCGCCACAACGATGAGGTTAGTGTTGATAATCACAAGTTTACTGGAGAACTGAAACTGACAAGGCTGACAAGATAGGACCCTTTTGTCCATTGTTATTGGATAGGAACAGAACTTATAACCAGCTCCTGACCTAAATAGATCTTAGCACAACATTTTACTCAACATATCATATTCCATATTCACTATAACAAATATATTTACTACGACATTAGCAAGAACCGCCACATCCTCAGCCGGCTAATCCAGTGTGTGAAGTTTTGCGGAGTGTTTGAGTTAGCTTTGCGAGGCAAAGATGAAACTGAGGGCTCCACCAACCCTGGTAAGCCAACACTTTTGAGATCAGTCAATAAATGCTTCTGGTATTGACTTATATGCTGCCCCTGTCTTCATGTTGTTGCTGGACATATCTTTTTTAAAATGTGTGTAGGTCACCTAAATCATCAGAAAAATTGCCCCCCCTGAGAATTTTTTCAGGAGCCGCCACTGCCGGTACCCCCTGTATATAGCCTGTATATAGCCTCGGTACCGGTACCCCCTGTATATAGCCTCATTATTGTTATTTTATTGTTACTTTTTTTTTACTTTAGTCTTTATTTTTCTTCACTGAATGGTTGGTTCAGGGCTTGTAAGGAAGCATTTCACGGTGAGGTCTACACCTGTTGTAATTGGCGCATGTGACAAATAAAATACAATGTGATTTAATTTCAAGTATTTTTAGACATCCTAATTGGTATGTCGAATGTTATGTTCCTTTTGATGGCGTAGAAGGCCCTTGTTGCCTTGTCCATTTCGTTGTGTTAGGCTTTAAAACAACATCCACAATGACCATGTTTTACACTGTTTCAACCTGGAACCCAGTGTTTTCCACTGTTTCAACCTGGAACCCAGTGTTTTCCACTGTTTCAACCTGGAACCCAGTGTTTTCCACTGTTTCAACCTGGAACCCAGTGTTTTCCACTGTTTCAACCTGGAACCCAGTGTTTTCCACTGTTTCAACCTGGAACCCAGTGTTTTCCACTGTTTCAACCTGGAACCCAGTGTTTTCCACTGTTTCAACCTGTTGTTGAACTTCAAATGGATCGATCACAGTGAGGTGAGTTTTTAAAGTAAGAAAGGCAGAAAGGGTTACTGATAGGCCTACTGTAGGGTTGCTAACAGCAGATAGGCCTACTGCAGGGTTAGGGCTAACAGCAGATAGGCCTACTGTAGGGTTAGGGCTAACAGCAGATAGGCCTACTGTAGGTCTGTTCTAAAGGGTTGCTAACAGCAGATAGGCCTACTGTAGGGTTGGGGTTAGGGTTAGAAAGGGTTAGGGTTAGGGCTGACTGCAGAAAGGACTACTGTAGGTCTGTTCTATAGGCCTACTGTAGGGTTGCTAACAGCAGAAAGGCCTACTGTAGGGTTGCTGACTGCAGATAGGCCTACTGTAGGGTTGCTAACAGCAGATAGGCCTACTGTAGGGTTGCTAACAGCAGATAGGCCTACTGTAGGGTTGCTAACAGCAGATAGGCCTACTGTAGGGTTGCTAACAGCAGATAGGCCTACTGTAGGGTTGCTAACAGCAGATAGGCCTACTGTAGGGTTGCTAACAGCAGATAGGCCTACTGTAGGGTTGCTAACAGCAGATAGGCCTACTGTAGGGTTGCTGACTGCAGGTAGGCCTACTGTAGGGTTGCTGACTGCAGGTCTGTTCCTCTTCTAAAGGCCTACTGTAGGGTTGCTGACTGCAGATAGGCCTACTGTAGGGTTAGGGCTAACAGCAGATAGGCCTACTGTAGGTCTGTTCTAAAGGGTTGCTAACAGCAGATAGGCCTACTGTAGGGTTGGGGTTAGGGTTAGAAAGGGTTAGGGTTAGGGCTGACTGCAGAAAGGACTACTGTAGGTCTGTTCTATAGGCCTACTGTAGGGTTGCTAACAGCAGAAAGGCCTACTGTAGGGTTGCTGACTGCAGATAGGCCTACTGTAGGGTTGCTAACAGCAGATAGGCCTACTGTAGGGTTGCTAACAGCAGATAGGCCTACTGTAGGGTTGCTAACAGCAGATAGGCCTACTGTAGGGTTGCTAACAGCAGATAGGCCTACTGTAGGGTTGCTAACAGCAGATAGGCCTACTGTAGGGTTGCTGACTGCAGGTAGGCCTACTGTAGGGTTGCTGACTGCAGGTCTGTTCCTCTTCTAAAGGCCTACTGTAGGGTTGCTGACTGCAGAAAGGCCTACTGTAGGGTTGCTAACAGCAGATAGGCCTACTGTAGGGTTGCTGACTGCAGAAAGGCCTACTGTAGGGTTGCTGACTGCAGATAGGCCTACTGTAGGGTTGCTGACTGCAGAAAGGCCTACTGTAGGGTTGCTGACTGCAGAAAGGCCTACTGTAGGGTTGCTGACTGCAGAAAGGCCTACTGTAGGGTTGCTGACTGCAGGTCTGTTCCTCTTCTAAAGGCCTACTGTAGGGTTGCTAACAGCAGATAGGCCTACTGTAGGGTTGCTGACAGCAGGTCTGTTCCTCTTCTAAATTCCCCTATAGTATTCCTCTTCTAAATTCCCCTATAGTATTCCTCTTCTAAATTCCCCTATAGTATTCCTCTTCTAAATTACCCTATAGTATTCCTCTTCTAAATTACCCTATAGTATTCCTCTTCTAAATTACCCTATAGTATTCCTCTTCTAAATTCCCCTATAGTATTCCTCTTCTAAATTCCCCTATAGTATTCCTCTTCTAAATTCCCCTATAGTATTCCTCTTCTAAATTCCCCTATAGTATTCCTCTTCTAAATTCCCCTATAGTATTCCTCTTCTAAATTCCCCTATAGTATTCCTCTTCTAAATTCCACTATAGTATTCCTCTTCTAAATTCCACTATAGTATTCCTCTTCTAAATTCCACTATAGTATTCCTCTTCTAAATTCCCCTATAGTATTCCTCTTCTAAATTCCACTATAGTATTCCTCTTCTAAATTCCACTATAGTATTCCTCTTCTAAATTCCACTATAGCATTCCTCTTCTAAATTACCCTATAGTATTCCTCTTCTAAATTCCACTATAGTATTCCTCTTCTAAATTCCACTATAGTATTCCTCTTCTAAATTCCACTATAGCATTCCTCTTCTAAATTCCCCTATAGTATTCCTCTTCTAAATTCCCCTATAGTAACAGTGTAGTGTTTGTAGGGTTGCTGACAGCAGGTCTGTTACTCATCAACCGTTATTACACTAGTCATGAGGAAGTGATACCTTCTCTCCCAGTAAATATCTAGCTAGCTTATACTGTAGTACTGGAGTAGCAGGGTTGGCTTTATACTGTAGTACTGGAGGAGAAGGGTTGGCTTATACTGTAGTACTGGAGGAGCAGGGTTGGCTTTATACTGTAGTACTGGAGGAGCAGGGTTGGCTTTATACTGTAGTACTGGAGGAGCAGGGTTGGCTTTATACTGTAGTACTGGAGGAGCAGGGTTGGCTTTATACTGTAGTACTGGAGGAGCAGGGTTGGCTTTATACTGTAGTACTGGAGGAGCAGGGTTGGCTTTATACTGTAGTACTGGAGGAGCAGGGTTGGCTTTATACTGTAGTACTGGAGGAGCAGGGTTGGCTTTATACTGTAGTACTGGAGTAGCAGGGTTGGCTTATACTGTAGTACTGGAGGAGCAGGGTTGGCTTTATACTGGAGTACTGGAGGAGCAGGGTTGGCTTTATACTGTAGTACTGGAGGAGCAGGGTTGGCTTATACTGTAGTACTGGAGGAGCAGGGTTGGCTTTATACTGTAGTACTGGAGGAGCAGGGTTGGCCTTATACTGGAGTACTGGAGGAGCAGGGTTGGCTTTATACTGGAGTACTGGAGGAGGAGGGTTGGCTTATACTGGAGTACTGGAGGAGCAGGGTTGGCTTTATACTGTAGTACTGGAGGAGAAGGGTTGGCTTATACTGTAGTACTGGAGGAGCAGGGTTGGCTTTATACTGTAGTACTGGAGTAGCAGGGTTGGCTTATACTGTAGTACTGGAGGAGCAGGGTTGGCTTATACTGGAGTACTGGAGGAGCAGAGTTGGCCTTATACTGTAGTACTGGAGGAGCATGGTTGGCTTATACTGCAGTACTGGAGGAGCAGGGTTGGCTTATACTGCAGTACTGGAGGAGAAGGGTTGGCTTATACTGGAGTACTGGAGGAGCAGGGTTGGCTTATACTGGAGTACTGGAGGAGCAGGGTTGGCTTATACTGGAGTACTGGAGGAGAAGGGTTGGCTATATACTGTAGTACTGGAGGAGCAGGGTTGGCTTGTACTGGAGGTGAAGGGTTGGCTTATACTGTAGTACTGGAGGAGCAGGGTTAGCTTATACTGTAGTACTGGAGGAGCAGGGTTGGGAAACACTGATCTAGCTTTATACTGTAGTATTGGAGGAGCAGGGTTGGCTTTATACTGGAGGAGCAGGGTTGGCTTTATACTGTAGTACTGGAGGAGCAGGGTTGGCTTCATACTGTAGTATTGGAAGAGCAGGGTTGGCTTATACTGTAGTACTGGAGGAGCAGGGTTGGCTTATACTGTAGTACTGGAGGAGCAGGGTTGGCTTATACTGGAGGAGCAGGGTTGGCTTTATACTGTAGTACTGGAGGAGCAGGGTTGGCTTTATACTGGAGTACTGGAGGAGCAGGGTTGGCTTTATACTGGAGTACTGGAGGAGCAGGGTTGGCTTTATACTGGAGTACTGGAGGAGCAGGGTTGGCTTTATACTGTACTGGAGGAGCAGGGTTGGCTTTATACTGTAGTACTGGAGGAGCAGGGTTGGCTTATACTGTAGTACTGGAGGAGCAGGGTTGGCTTTATACTGGAGTACTGGAGGCACAGGGTTAGCTTATACTGTAGTACTGGAGGATTGGGTTGGCTTATACTGTAGTACTGGAGGAGCAGGGTTGGCTATATAATGTAGTACTGGAGGCGCAGGGTTGGCTTTATACTGGAGTACTGGAGGCGCAGGGTTGGCTTATACTGGAGTACTGGAGGAGCAGGGTTGGCTTTATACTGTAGTACTGTAGGAGCAGGGTTGGCTTATACTGTAGTACTGTAGGAGCAGGGTTGGCTTATACTGTAGTACTGTAGTAGCAGGGTTGGCTTTATACTGGAGTACTGGAGGCGCAGGGTTAGCTTATACTGTAGTACTGGAGGCGCAGGGTTAGCTTATACTGTAGTACTGGAGGAGCAGGGTTGGCTATATAATGGAGTACTGGAGGCGCAGGGTTGGCTTTATACTGGAGTACTGGAGGCGCAGGGTTGGCTTATACTGTAGTACATGGTAGGAGCAGGGTTGGCTTTATACTGGAGTACTGGAGGAGCAGGGTTGGCTTTATACTGGAGTACTGGAGGAGCAGGGTTGGCTTTATACTGTAGTCCTGGAGGAGCAGGGTTGGCTTTATACTGTAGTACTGGAGGAGCAGGGTTGGCTTTATACTGTAGTACTGGAGGAGCAGGGTTGGCTTATACTGTAGTACTGGAGGAGCAGGGTTGGCTTTATACTGGAGTACTGGAGGCACAGGGTTAGCTTATACTGTAGTACTGGAGGATTGGGTTGGCTTATACTGTAGTACTGGAGGAGCAGGGTTGGCTATATAATGTAGTACTGGAGGCGCAGGGTTGGCTTTATACTGGAGTACTGAAGGCGCAGGGTTGGCTTATACTGTAGTACTGGAGGAGCAGGTTGGCTTTATACTGTAGTACTGTAGGAGCAGGGTTGGCTTATACTGTAGTACTGGAGGAGCAGGGTTAGCTTATACTGTAGTACTGGAGGAGCAGGGTTGGGAAACACTGATCTAGCTTTATACTGTAGTACTGGAGGAGCAGGGTTGGGAAACACTGATCTAGCTTTATACTGTAGTACTGGAGGAGCAGGGTTGGCTTCATACTGTAGTACTGGAGGAGCAGGGTTGGCTTATACTGTAGTACTGGAGGAGCAGGGTTGGCTTATACTGTAGTACTGGAGGAGCAGGGTTGGCTTATACTGTAGTACTGGAGGAGCAGGGTTGGCTTCATACTGCAGTACTGGAGGAGCAGGGTTGGCTTTATACTGTAGTACTGGAGGAGCAGGGTTGGCTTATACTGTAGTACTGGAGGAGCAGGGTTGGGAAACACTGATCTAGCTTATACTGTAGTACTTGAGGAGAAGGGTTGGCTTTATACTGTAGTACTGGAGGAGAAGGGTTGGCTTTATACTGTAGTACTGGAGGAGCAGGGTTGGCTTTATACTGTAGTACTGGAGGAGCAGGGTTGGCTTTATACTGGAGTACTGGAGGAGCAGGGTTGGCTTTATACTGGAGTACTGGAGGAGCAGGGTTGACTTTATACTGTAGTACTGGAGGAGCAGGGTTGGCTTTATACTGTAGTACTGGCGGAGCAGGGTTGGCTTTATACTGGAGTACTGGAGGAGAAGGGTTAGCTTTATACTGGAGTACTGGAGGAGCAGGGTTAGCTTTATACTGTAGTACTGGAGGAGCAGGGTTGGCTTTATACTGGAGTACTGGAGGAGCAGGGTTGGCTTTATACTGGAGTACTGGAGGAGCAGGGTTGGCTTTATACTGGAGTACTGGAGGAGCAGGGTTGGCTTTATACTGGAGTACTGGAGGAGCAGGGTTGGCTTTATACTGTAGTACTGGAGGAGCAGGGTTGGCTTTATACTGGAGTACTGGAGGAGCAGGGTTGGCTTATACTGTAGTACTGGAGGAGCAGGGTTGGCCTTATACTGGAGTACTGGAGGAGCAGGGTTGGCTTTATACTGTAGTACTGGAGGAGCAGGGTTGGCCTTATACTGGAGTACTGGAGGAGCAGGGTTGGCTTTATACTGTAGTACTGGAGGAGCAGGGTTGGCTTATACTGTAGTACTGGAGGAGCAGGGTTGGCCTTATACTGGAGTACTGGAGGAGCAGGGTTGGCTTTATACTGGAGTACTGGAGGAGCAGGGTTGGCTTTATACTGTAGTACTGGCGGAGCAGGGTTGGCCTTATACTGGAGTACTGGAGGAGCAGGGTTGGCCTTATACTGGAGTACTGGAGGAGCAGGGTTGGCTTTATACTGGAGTACTGGAGGAGCAGTGTTGGCCTTATACTGGAGTACTGGAGGAGCAGGGTTGGCTTTATACTGTAGTACTGGAGGAGCAGGGTTGGCTTTATGCTGTAGTCAGACACATAGGGGGTATCCTAAATGACACTGTATTTTATATAAATAATAATAATAATAATAATAATATAGTGCACTGCACTCCTTTTGACCGTGGGGCAGGTAGCCATTGTAGTTCCCCTTCTCCCCACTGTTATAATGATGTTAGTTCCCCTTCTCCCCACTGTTATAATGATGTTAGTTCCCCTTCTCCCCACTGTTGTAATGATGTTAGTTCCCCTTCTCCCCACTGTTGTAATGATGTTTAGAGTTGAGCCGCTCCCCCTGGTCTAATGGTGCGTTTGAATCGTTTTGGTTGGGAAACAGCATCCGGACGCACCATAAGACATGATCTGATTACATCAGAGGAAGCTGTGGCTACATAGCTGAGACCAGGTTCCAGATGGACCAGTGAAGCGTGTGTTGTGAAGTCAGTTTACTGTAGTGAAGGGGGATTCCTGTATAATTCTTTCCATCTGGTCCCCTGGCTGATTGCGTAAAGCTCAGAAGGATCCATTTGGGGTGTTGATCCACCCCAGACCTTGGGATCAGCATTATTCCTGTCTCTACTTATGATTTCCTGATGTGTTCTGTAGAACTGATTCACTCAGAGAGAAGTGAAACAGGATGTGTGTGTACTGTACTATGTGTTTTGGTTTACTGTATTGTTCCATACTCAGGGATGCGGGTGTATCTTAAGGTTTGTTAACTATATAATAGTTGTGTGTTGGTGATTCCTCCTGGTCAGGACACAGACAGGAGACTCCAGACCTCTAAAACTGTGTCGTAATGTTCTGAAACTCAGCACAATATTAGGACTGTTAGACGAGACAGAGAAGAGATGAAACCTTGTTTAGTTTTAGAATCAACCCTCAGGTCTTTTAAAGGCTCATGTTATTCTATCACCACACAGAGAGACAGACCCAGAGAGACCCAGTTTAGTGCCCTGTAGTTCACCAGTCCAGACCCAGTTTAGTGTCCTGTAGTTCACCAGTCCAGACCCAGTTTAGTGTCCTGTAGTTCACCATCCAGACCCAGTTTATTGTCCTGTAGTTCACCATCCAGACCCAGTTTAGTGTCCTGTAGTTCACCAGTCCAGACCCAGGTTAGTGCCCTGTAGTTCACCAGTCCAGACCCAGTTTAGTGCCCTGTAGTTCACCATCCAGACCCAGTTTAGTGCCCTGTAGTTCACCAGTCCAGACCCAGTTTAGTGTCCTGTAGTTCACCATCCAGACCCAGTCCAGACCCTGTAGTTCACCATCCAGACCCAGTTTAGTGCCCTGTAGTTCACCATCCAGACCCAGTTTAGTGCCCTGTAGTTCACCATCCAGACCCAGTTTATTGTCCTGTAGTTCACCATCCAGACCCAGTTTATTGTCCTGTAGTTCACCATCCAGACCCAGTTTAGTGTCCTGTAGTTCACCATCCAGACCCAGTTTAGTGTCCTGTAGTTCACCAGTCCAGACCCAGTTTAGTGTCCTGTAGTTCACCATCCAGACCCAGTTTAGTGTCCTGTAGTTCACCAGTCCAGACCCAGTTTAGTGTCCTGTAGTTCACCAGTCCAGACCCAGTTTATTGTCCTGTAGTTCACCAGTCCAGACCCAGTTTAGTGTCCTGTAGTTCACCATCCAGACCCAGTTTAGTGTCCTGTAGTTCACCAGTCCAGACCCAGTTTAGTGTCCTGTAGTTCACCATCCAGACCCAGTTTATTGTCCTGTAGTTCACCATCCAGACCCAGTTTAGTGTCCTGTAGTTCACCAGTCCAGACCCAGTTTAGTGCCCTGTAGTTCACCAGTCCAGACCCAGTTTAGTGTCCTGTAGTTCACCATCCAGACCCAGTTTAGTGTCCTGTAGTTCACCAGTCCAGACCCAGTTTAGTGTCCTGTAGTTCACCAGTCCAGACCCAGTTTAGTGTCCTGTAGTTCACCAGTCCAGACCCAGTTTAGTGTCCTGTAGTTCACCATCCAGATCCAGTTTAGTGCCCTGTAGTTCACCATCCAGACCCAGTTTAGTCCCCTGTAGTTCACCATCCAGACCCAGTTTAGTCCCCTGTAGTTCACCATCCAGACCCCGTTTAGTGCCCTGTAGTTCACCATCCAGACCCAGTTTAGTGTCCTGTAGTTCACCATCCAGACCCCGTTTAGTGCCCTGTAGTTCACCAGTCCAGACCCCGTTTAGTGCCCTGTAGTTCACCAGTCCAGACCCCGTTTAGTGTCCTGTAGTTCACCATCCAGACCCAGTTTAGTGCCCTGTAGTTCACCAGTCCAGACCCAGTTTAGTGTCCTGTAGTTCACCATCCAGACCCTGTAGTTCACCAGTCCAGACCCAGTTTAGTGTCCTGTAGTTCACCAGTCCAGACCCAGTTTAGTGTCCTGTAGTTCACCAGTCCAGACCAAGTTTAGTGCCCTGTATTTCACCAGTCCAGACCCAGTTTAGTGCCCTGT
Organism: Coregonus lavaretus; assembly: GCF_964263955.1. Lineage (NCBI taxonomy): Eukaryota > Metazoa > Chordata > Actinopteri > Salmoniformes > Salmonidae > Coregonus > Coregonus lavaretus. The sequence continues at coordinate 165,552 of NW_028161097.1, forward strand.
AGTTCACCAGTCCAGACCCAGTTTAGTGTCCTGTAGTTCACCATCCAGACCCAGTTTAGTGTCCTGTAGTTCACCAGTCCAGACCCAGTTTAGTGTCCTGTAGTTCACCATCCAGACCCCGTTTAGTGCCCTGTAGTTCACCAGTCCAGACCCCGTTTAGTGCCCTGTAGTTCACCAGTCCAGACCCCGTTTAGTGTCCTGTAGTTCACCATCCAGACCCAGTTTAGTGCCCTGTAGTTCACCAGTCCAGACCCAGTTTAGTGTCCTGTAGTTCACCAGTCCAGACCAAGTTTAGTGCCCTGTATTTCACCAGTCCAGACCCAGTTTAGTGCCCTGTAGTTCACCAGTCCAGACCCAGTTTAGTGTCCTGTAGTTCACCATCCAGACCCAGTTTAGTGTCCTGTAGTTCACCAGTCCAGACCCAGTTTAGTGTCCTGTAGTTCACCATCCAGACCCCGTTTAGTGCCCTGTAGTTCACCAGTCCAGACCCCGTTTAGTGCCCTGTAGTTCACCAGTCCAGACCCCGTTTAGTGTCCTGTAGTTCACCATCCAGACCCAGTTTAGTGCCCTGTAGTTCACCAGTCCAGACCCAGTTTAGTGTCCTGTAGTTCACCATCCAGACCCTGTAGTTCACCAGTCCAGACCCAGTTTAGTGTCCTGTAGTTCACCAGTCCAGACCCAGTTTAGTGTCCTGTAGTTCACCAGTCCAGACCAAGTTTAGTGCCCTGTATTTCACCAGTCCAGACCCAGTTTAGTGCCCTGTAGTTCACCAGTCCAGACCCAGTTTAGTGTCCTGTAGTTCACCATCCAGACCCAGTTTAGTGTCCTGTAGTTCACCAGTCCAGACCCAGTTTAGTGCCCTGTAGTTCACCAGTCCAGACCCAGGTTAGTGTCCTGTAGTTCACCAGTCCAGACCCAGGTTAGTGTCCTGTAGTTCACCAGTCCAGACCCAGTTTAGTGTCCTGTAGTTCACCAGTCCAGACCCAGTTTAGTGCCCTGTAGTTCACCAGTCCAGACCCAGTTTAGTGTCCTGTAGTTCACCAGTCCAGACCCAGTTTAGTGTCCTGTAGTTCACCAGTCCAGACTCAGTTTAGTGTCCTGTAGTTCACCAGTCCAGACCCAGTTTAGTGTCCTGTAGTTCACCAGTCCAGATCCAGTTTAGTGCCCTGTAGTTCACCATCCAGACTAAGTTTATTGTCCTGTAGTTCACCATCCAGACCCAGTTTAGTGTCCTGTAGTTCACCATCCAGACCCAGTTTAGTGCCCTGTAGTTCACCAGTCCAGACTCAGTTTAGTGTCCTGTAGTTCACCATCCAGACCCTGTTTTGTGTCCTGTAGTTCACCAGTCCAGACCCAGTTTAGTGTCCTGTAGTTCACCATCCAGACCCAGTTTAGTGTCCTGTAGTTCACCATCCAAACCCAGTTTAGTGTCCTGTAGTTCACTATCCAGACCCAGTTTAGTGTCCTGTAGTTCACTATCCAGACCCAGTTTAGTGCCCTGTAGTTCACTATCCAGACCCAGTTTAGTGCCCTGTAGTTCACCATCCAGACCCAGTTTAGTGCCCTGTAGTTCACCATCCAGACCCAGTTTAGTGCCCTGTAGTTCACCAGTCCAGACCCAGTTTAGTGCCCTGTAGTTCACCAGTCCAGACCCAGTTTAGTGTCCTGTAGTTCACCAGTCCAGACCCAGTTTAGTGCCCTGTAGTTCACCATCCAGACCCAGTTTAGTGCCCTGTAGTTCACCATCCAGACCCAGTCCAGACCCTGTAGTTCACCATCCAGACCCAGGTTAGTGTCCTGTAGTTCACCATCCAGACCCAGTCCAGACCCTGTAGTTCACCAGTCCAGACCCAGGTTAGTGTCCTGTAGTTCACCATCCAGACCCAGTTTATTGTCCTGTAGTTCACCATCCAGACCCAGTTTAGTGCCCTGTAGTTCACCATCCAGACCCAGTTTAGTGTCCTGTAGTTCACCAGTCCAGACCCAGTTTATTGTCCTGTAGTTCACCATCCAGACCCAGTTTAGTGCCCTGTAGTTCACCATCCAGACCCAGTTTAGTGTCCTGTAGTTCACCATCCAGACCCAGTTTAGTGTCCTGTAGTTCACCATCCAGACCCAGGTTAGTGTCCTGTAGTTCACCATCCAGACCCAGGTTAGTGTCCTGTAGTTCACTATGCAGACCCAGTTTAGTGCCCTGTAGTTCACCATCCAGACCCAGTTTAGTGTCCTGTAGTTCACCAGTCCAGACCCAGTTTAGTGTCCTGTAGTTCACCATCCAGACCCAGTTTATTGTCCTGTAGTTCACCATCCAGACCGTTTAGTGTCCTGTAGTTCACCAGTCCAGACCCAGTTTAGTGTCCTGTAGTTCACTATCCAGACCCAGTTTAGTGTACTGTAGTTCACTATCCAGACCCAGTTTATTGTCCTGTAGTTCACCATCCAGACCCTGTTTAGTGTCCTGTAGTTCACCAGTCCAGACCCAGTTTAGTGTCCTGTAGTTCACCATCCAGACCCAGTTTAGTGTCCTGTAGTTCACCAGTCCAGACCCAGTTTAGTGTCCTGTAGTTCACCAGTCCAGACCCAGTTTAGTGTCCTGTAGTTCACCAGTCCAGACTCAGTTTAGTGTCCTGTAGTTCACCAGTCCAGACCCAGTTTAGTGTCCTGTAGTTCACCAGTCCAGATCCAGTTTAGTGCCCTGTAGTTCACCATCCAGACTCAGTTTATTGTCCTGTAGTTCACCATCCAGACCCAGTTTAGTGTCCTGTAGTTCACCATCCAGACCCAGTTTAGTGCCCTGTAGTTCACCAGTCCAGACTCAGTTTAGTGTCCTGTAGTTCACCAGTCCAGACCCTGTTTTGTGTCCTGTAGTTCACCAGTCCAGACCCAGTTTATTGTCCTGTAGTTCACCATCCAGACCCTGTTTAGTGTCCTGTAGTTCACCAGTCCAGACCCAGTTTAGTGTCCTGTAGTTCACCATCCAGACCCAGTTTAGTGTCCTGTAGTTCACCATCCAGACCCAGTTTAGTGTCCTGTAGTTCACTATCCAGACCCAGTTTAGTGTCCTGTAGTTCACTATCCAGACCCAGTTTAGTGCCCTGTAGTTCACCATCCAGACCCAGTTTAGTGCCCTGTAGTTCACCATCCAGACCCAGTTTAGTGTCCTGTAGTTCACCAGTCCAGACCCAGTTTAGTGTCCTGTAGTTCACCAGTCCAGACCCAGTTTAGTGCCCTGTAGTTCACCATCCAGACCCAGTTTAGTGCCCTGTAGTTCACCATCCAGACCCAGTCCAGACCCTGTAGTTCACCATCCAGACCCAGGTTAGTGTCCTGTAGTTCACCATCCAGACCCAGTCCAGACCCTGTAGTTCACCAGTCCAGACCCAGGTTAGTGTCCTGTAGTTCACCATCCAGACCCAGTTTATTGTCCTGTAGTTCACCATCCAGACCCAGTTTAGTGCCCTGTAGTTCACCATCCAGACCCAGTTTAGTGTCCTGTAGTTCACCAGTCCAGACCCAGTTTATTGTCCTGTAGTTCACCATCCAGACCCAGTTTAGTGCCCTGTAGTTCACCATCCAGACCCAGTTTAGTGTCCTGTAGTTCACCATCCAGACCCAGTTTAGTGTCCTGTAGTTCACCAGTCCAGACCCAGGTTAGTGTCCTGTAGTTCACCATCCAGACCCAGGTTAGTGTCCTGTAGTTCACTATCCAGACCCAGTTTAGTGCCCTGTAGTTCACCATCCAGACCCAGTTTAGTGTCCTGTAGTTCACCATCCAGACCCAGTTTAGTGTCCTGTAGTTCACCATCCAGACCCAGGTTAGTGTCCTGTAGTTCACTATCCAGACCCAGTTTAGTGTCCTGTAGTTCACCAGTCCAGACCCAGTTTAGTGTCCTGTAGTTCACTATCCAGACCCAGTTTAGTGTCCTGTAGTTCACTATCCAGACCCAGTTTATTGTCCTGTAGTTCACCATCCAGACCCTGTTTAGTGTCCTGTAGTTCATCAGTCCAGACCCAGTTTAGTGTCCTGTAGTTCACCATCCAGACCCAGTTTAGTGTCCTGTAGTTCACCATCCAGACCCAGTTTAGTGTCCTGTAGTTCACCAGTCCAGACCCAGTTTAGTGTCCTGTAGTTCACTATCCAGACCCAGTTTAGTGTCCTGTAGTTCACTATCCAGACCCAGTTTAGTGCCCTGTAGTTCACCATCCAGACCCAGTTTAGTGCCCTGTAGTTCACCATCCAGACCCAGTTTAGTGTCCTGTAGTTCACCAGTCCAGACCCAGTTTAGTGTCCTGTAGTTCACCAGTCCAGACCCAGTTTAGTGCCCTGTAGTTCACCATCCAGACCCAGTTTAGTGCCCTGTAGTTCACCATCCAGACCCAGTCCAGACCCTGTAGTTCACCATCCAGACCCAGTTTATTGTCCTGTAGTTCACCATCCAGACCGTTTAGTGTCCTTTAGTTCACCAGTCCAGACCCAGTTTAGTGTCCTGTAGTTCACTATCCAGACCCAGTTTAGTGTCCTGTAGTTCACTATCCAGACCCAGTTTATTGTCCTGTAGTTCACCATCCAGACCCTGTTTAGTGTCCTGTAGTTCACCAGTCCAGACCCAGTTTAGTGTCCTGTAGTTCACCATCCAGACCCAGTTTAGTGTCCTGTAGTTCACCATCCAGACCCAGTTTAGTGTCCTGTAGTTCACCAGTCCAGACCCAGTTTAGTGTCCTGTAGTTCACTATCCAGACCCAGTTTAGTGTCCTGTAGTTCACTATCCAGACCCAGTTTAGTGCCCTGTAGTTCACCATCCAGACCCAGTTTAGTGCCCTGTAGTTCACCATCCAGACCCAGTTTAGTGTCCTGTAGTTCACCAGTCCAGACCCAGTTTAGTGTCCTGTAGTTCACCAGTCCAGACCCAGTTTAGTGCCCTGTAGTTCACCATCCAGACCCAGTTTAGTGCCCTGTAGTTCACCATCCAGACCCAGTCCAGACCCTGTAGTTCACCATCCAGACCCAGTTTAGTGTCCTGTAGTTCACCAGTCCAGACCCAGGTTAGTGTCCTGTAGTTCACCATCCAGACCCAGTTTATTGTCCTGTAGTTCACCATCCAGACCCAGTTTAGTGTCCTGTAGTTCACCATCCAGACCCAGTTTAGTGTCCTGTAGTTCACCATCCAGACCCAGTTTAGTGTCCTGTAGTTCACCAGTCCAGACCCAGTTTATTGTCCTGTAGTTCACCATCCAGACCCAGTTTAGTGCCCTGTAGTTCACCATCCAGACCCAGTTTAGTGTCCTGTAGTTCACCATCCAGACCCAGTTTAGTGTCCTGTAGTTCACCATCCAGACCCAGTTTAGTGCCCTGGAGTTCACCAGTCCAGGCCCACCATGCTCAATGCCAAGCGTCAGCTGGAGTGATGTAAAGCTCACCGCCATTGGACTCTGGAGCAGTGGAAACGCAATCTCTGGAGTGATGAATCATACTTCACCCTCTGGCAGTCCGACGGACGATTCTGGGTTTGGCAGATGCCAGGAGAACACTACCTGTCCCAATACATAGTGCCAACTGTAAAGTTTGGTGGAGGACGAATAATGGTTTAGGGCTGTTTTTCATGGTTCGTGCTAGGCCCCTTAGTTCCAGTGAAGGGAAATCTTAACACTACAGCATACAATGACATTCTAGACGATTCTGGGCTTCCAACTTTGTGGCAACAATTTGGAGAAGGCCCTTTCCTGTTTCAGCATGACAATGCCCCAGTGCACAAAGTGAGATCCATACAGAAATGGTTTGTCGAGATCGGTGTGGAAGAACTTGACTGGCCTGACCTCAACCCCATCGAACGTCTTTGGGATGAGCCAGGCCTAATCGCCCAACATCAGTGCCCGACCTCCCTAATGCTCCTGTGGCTGAATGGAAGCAAGTCCCCGCAGCAATGTTCCAACATCTAGTGGAAAGCCTTCCCAGAAGAGTGGAGGCTGTTATAGCAGCAAAGGGGGGACCAACTCCATATTAATGCCCATGATTTTGGAATGAGATGTTTGACGAGCAGGTGTCCACATACTTTTGACTTGAGGTTTGTGGGCACTATGGTGTTGAACGCTGAGTTATAGTCAATGAAAAGCATTTTCACAAAGGTGTTATTTTTATACAGGTGGAAAAGGGCAGTGAGATTGTGTCATCTGTGGATCTGTTGGGGCAGTATGAGAATTAGTGGGTCCAGGGTGTCTGGGATGATGGTGTTGATGTGAGCCATGAACAGCCTTTCAAAGCATTTCATGGCTACAGATGTGAATGCTACGGGGCAATGGTCATTTAGACAGGTTACCTTGGCGTTCTTGGGCACAGGGACTATGGCGGTCTGCTTGAAACATGTAGGTATTACAGACTTGGTCAGGGAGAGGTTGGACATGTCAGTGAAGACCCTTACCAGCTGGTCAGTGCATGCTCTGAGTACACGTCCTGGTAATCAGTCTGGCCCTGCCAGCTGGTCAGTGCATGCTCTGAGTACACGTCCTGGTAATCAGTCTGGCCCTGCCAGCTGGTCAGCGCATGCTCTGAGTACACGTCCTGGTAATCAGTCTGGCAGGCCAGCTGGTCAGTGCATGCTCTGAGTACACGTCCTGGTAATCAGTCTGGCCCTGCCAGTGTGTTGTAATGTAGTTAACCAGTTACCAGACTGACAGGGTAATGATTACGGAGAAACATGCTGTTTACACCTGGTACTAGGGGCACAGCTTACATGGCAGTGTTCATTTTGGCAACTATTTTACATTTAGTTTTACTACTAGTTTTAGTCTTAGCCACATTTGGGTCATTTCGTCCTTTAGTTTTTAGTTTAGGACAACGTTAGTCTAGTTTTAGTCAGCCATTTTAGTCACATAATAGTAAGTGCATTTTTCTCTAACTTCCATCATGTCCCATTCAGGTAGCCTTGTTCAACTGGGCCTACTGTCCCCTCCTACACCTTAGCTGGCAACAATGATATTGTGGCAGATTGTAACCAGTGCCAGCCATAATTAACCATATACTATAAAGCCTTGGCTACAGGTTAAACAATTTACAGATCCGATTTTCTCCCCATCATAACCGTCAAGTGGATAAATAACAGTGGTTTCCTTGAAAGGGGGAGAATTCGTTTTTTCCCAGCTCAATCAGATCATGTAACTGAGGGATGGACATCCATGAGGGAGAGTGTATAAGTGCACACTTCGGAGGAAGGGTAGAGAATCGGATTGCAGCCCTCGGGTTTCTCATTCATTCCTCCCTGTCCTTGTTGTCCCTGTCCTTGTTGTCCTTGTCCTCGTTGTCCCTGTCCTTGTTGTCCTTGTCCTTGTTGTCCCTGTCCTTCTGGTCCCTGTCCTTCTGGTCCCTGTCCTTCTGGTCCCTGTTCTTCCCTGTCCTTCTGGTCCCTGTTCTTCCCTGTCCTTCTGGTCCCTGTTCTTCTGGTCCCTGTTCTTCCCTGTCCTTGTGGTCCCTGTCCTTCTGGTCCCTGTGTTTCTGGTCCCTGTCCTTCTGGTCCCTGTTCTTCCCTGTCCTACTGGTCCCTGTTCTTCCCTGTCCTTCTGTTCCCTGTTCTTCCCTGTCCTTCTGGTCCCTGTTCTTCCCTGTCCTTCTAGTCCCTGTTCTTCCCTGTCCTTCTGGTCCCTGTTCTTCCCTGTCCTTCTGGTCCCTGTTCTTCCCTGTCCTTCTGGTCCCTGTTCTTCCCTGTCCTTCTGGTCCCTGTTCTTCCCTGTCCTTCTGGTCCCTGTTCTTCCCTGTCCTTCTGGTCCCTGTTCTTCCCTGTCCTTCTGGTCCCTGTTCTTCCCTGTCCTTCTGGTCCCTGTTCTTCCCTGTCCTTCTGGTCCCTGTTCTTCCCTGTCCTTCTAGTCCCTGACTCGGAATCAGTTGTCTCAAGGGTTGAACATTATTCTTTAACTGTTCTCCTCCCCTTCATCTACACTGAAGTGGATTTAACAAGTGACATCAATAAGGGATCATAGCTTTCACCTGGATTCACCTGGTCAGTCTCTCATGGAAGGCGCAGGTGTTCTTAATGAGTTGTCCACTCAGTGTATGTTGCCCTAAGGTTGGTAGAATGTTATTCTAAATGATTCACAGCTGTAATGACTGCCAAAGGTGCTTCCACCACATCCTCCAGTGATTTTCAAACTTTTCCTGTTGCAAAGCGATATCCCAAGTATAAATACAGTAAAATATTTACATCAAAAAATATATGTTTGGAGCAAAATAGTGCTTTTTAGACACAACTGCAAACTTCAAGGAGTAGGGAATTTAAGGAGCTGGTCTGATGGGAATTCATGACGCCATCGTCCTCCCACCTTGCTTGAGGAGCAATAGAGAACAAAAGGAAAGGCCCCCCGCCCCCCCTACTTGTGCGATGTCATGACATACCTGGACCATCTATTGAGATGTGCCTTTTGTTAAAGGGGAATTTCACCCTGGGCGAATCTGGGCTTGTTTTTATCATGTCCGAGGCAGGGGGAGGGGGAGGAGATCTGAAAATAAATGTAGTCCTGCGTTGTGGCATTTCGAGAGAGCTCTATGTTACACCAGATAATCATTCACAAGCATTTTGCTACACCCGCAATAATATCTGCTAAATATTTATATGTGACCAATAAAATGTGATTTGATTTGATTATGTGATACTGATCACACTATACGTTTTTGTAGATATGGTTGTCCTTTGGACGTCTTTCAGCTATGTTCCTATCAGCGGATTCATTGCTAAATATATACAGTGCCTTCGGAAAGTATTCAAACCCCTTGACTTTTTACACATTTTGTTACATTACAACCTTATTCTGAAATTGATTTTCTTTTAAATAATCCCCAGCAATCTACACACAATACCCCATAATGACAAAGTGAAAACAGGTTTTTATAAATTTTTGCAAATGTATTAAAAATAAAAATTGGATACCTTATTTACATAAGTATTCAGACCCTTTGCTATGAAACTCGAAATTGAGCTCAGGTGCATCCTGTTTCCATTGATCATCCTTAAGATGTTTTTACAACTTGATTGGAGTCCTTCTGTGGTAAATTCAATTGATTGGACATTATTTGGAAAGGCACACACCTGTCAATTTAAGGTCCCACAGTTGAAAGTGCATGTCAGAGCAAAAACCAAGCCATTAGGTCGAAGGAATTGTCCGTAGAGCTCTGAGATTGTGTCAAGGCACAGATCTGGGGAAGGGTACCAAAAAATGTCTGCAGCATTGAAGGTCCCCAAGAACACTGTGGCTTGGTGGTAAGATGACTGCACTAACTGTAACTTGCTCTTGATAAGAGCATCTGCTAAATGACTAAAATGCAAATGTCTCTTTCTGTCTCTCTGTCTGCAGGTTCAGAGTGATTCCTGATGGTGGATACAGACTGAGAAGGACTGGCTGACTGACTGGCTGACTGATTGACTGGCTGACTGACTGGCTGACTGGCTGGCTGACTGATTGACTGGCTGACTGACTGGCTGGCTGACTGGCTGACTGATTGACTGGCTGACTGGCTGACTGGCTGACTGGCTGGCTGACTGGCTGACTGATTGACTGGCTGACTGGCTGACTGGCTGGCTGACTGGCTGGTTGACTGGCTGGTTGACTGACTGTAACTACAGCCTCTACAAGTGTCCTAACCAGCCACTCAGTGTGTGTATGTGTGGGAGTGTTAGGACTATCCCCAGTGTGTGTGAGCCCCCTCCTGCCCTGACAGCATGGCCCCAGCGGTGGGCGGTCCAGTGGGCTATACCCCTCCAGAGGGAGGCTGGGGCTGGGCGGTGGTGGTGGGAGCCTTCATCTCTATTGGCTTCTCCTATGCCTTCCCCAAGTCCATCACTGTCTTCTTCAAGGAGCTGGAGACCACCTTTGACGCTACACCCTCACAGGTCTCATGGATCTCCTCGATTATGCTGGCCTGCATGTACGGAGGAGGTGAGTAGTGGGGGCTGGTAGGGGAGGAATCTGATCTCCCTGAAGGGATTTCTGTTATTATTCACTGAAACACAGAGACAGTTAATCTCTTTATTAAAAACAGTAAAAATAAATAAATCCAATATGTAGAGAGACGAGTGTGGGGGGGGGGGGGGGGGAGAGGAAGAGTTCAGATGAGATGAGTTTAGATGACTCGACCACACACTTCTCAACAGCTAAGAGGGGACAGAGGGACAGAGGGAGAGGGAGAGGGACAGAGGGAGAGGGGACAGAGGGAGAGGGGACAGAGGGAGAGGGACAGAGGGAGAGGGGACAGAGGGAGAGGGGACAGAGGGAGAGGGACAGAGGGAGAGGGACAGAGGGAGAGGGACAGAGGGAGAGGGACAGAGGGAGAGGGACAGAGGGAGAGGGACAGAGGGAGAGGGACAGAGAGAGAGGGGACAGAGGGAGAGGGGACAGGGGGAGAGGGGACAGGGGGAGAGGGGACAGGGGGAGAGGGGACAGAGGGAGAGGGGACAGAGGGAGAGGGAGAGGGAGAGGGGGGAGAGGGGACAGAGGGGACAGAGGGGACAGAGGGAGAGGGGACAGAGGGAGAGGGGACAGAGGGAGAGGGGACAGAGGGAGAGGGAGAGGGGACAGAGGGAGAGGGGACAGAGGGAGAGGGGACAGGGGACAGAGGGAGAGGGGGGAGAGGGGACAGAGGGACAGGGGACAGAGGGAGAGGGGACAGGGGGAGAGGGACAGGGGACAGGGGGAGAGGGGACAGAGGGAGAGGGGACAGAGGGAGAGGGGGAGGGGACAGAGGGAGAGGGGACAGAGGGAGAGGGACAGAGGGAGAGGGGACAGAGGACAGAGGGAGAGGGGACAGAGGGAGAGGGGACAGGGGGAGAGGGGACAGAGGGAGAGGGGACAGAGGGAGAGGGGACAGAGGGAGAGGGGACAGGGGACAGAGGGAGAGGGGACAGAGGGAGAGGGACAGAGGGAGAGGGGACAGAGGACAGAGGGAGAGGGGACAGAGGGAGAGGGGACAGGGGGAGAGGGGACAGAGGGAGAGGGACAGAGGGAGAGGGGACAGAGGACAGAGGGAGAGGGGACAGAGGGAGAGGGGACAGAGGGAGAGGGGACAGGGGGAGGGGACAGAGGGAGAGGGAGAGGGGACAGAGGGAGAGGGGAGAGGGGACAGAGGGAGAGGGGACAGGGGGAGAGGGGACAGGGGGAGAGGGACAGGGAGAGGGACAGAGGGACAGAGGGAGAGGGGACAGAGGGAGAGGGGACAGGGGGAGAGGGGACAGAGGGAGAGGGGACAGAGGGAGAGGGACAGGGGGAGAGGGGACAGAGGGAGAGGGACAGAGGGAGAGGGAATGAGAGGGGAGAGGGGACAGAGGGAGAGGGGACAGAGGGAGAGGGGACAGAGGGACAGGGGACAGAGGGAGAGGGGACAGAGGGAGAGGGAATGAGAGGGGAGAGGGGACAGAGGGAGAGGGAATGAGAGGGGAGAGGGGACAGAGGGACAGAGGGAGAGGGGACAGAGGGAGAGGGGACAGGGGGAGAGGGGACAGAGGGAGAGGGGACAGAGGGAGAGGGAATGAGAGGGGACAGAGGGGACAGGGGACAGAGGGAGAGGGAATGAGAGGGGACAGAGGGAGAGGGGACAGAGGGAGAGGGGACAGAGGGAGAGGGGGGAGAGGGAGAGGGGACAGAGGGAGAGGGGACAGAGGGAGAGGGAGAGGGGACAGAGGGAGAGGGGACAGAGGGAGAGGGGACAGAGGGAGAGGGAGAGGGGACAGGGGGAGAGGGAGAGGGGACAGGGGGAGAGGGGATAGAGGGAGAGGGGATAGAGGGAGAGGGGACAGAGGGAGAGGGACAGAGAGAGAGGGGAGAGGAGAGAGAGGGAGAGGGGACAGAGGGAGAGGGGACAGAGGGAGAGGGAGAGGGGACAGAGGGAGAGGGGACAGAGGGGACAGGGGACAGAGGGAGAGGGGACAGAGGGAGAGGGGACAGAGGGAGAGGGGACAGAGGGAGAGGGACAGAGGGAGAGGGGGACAGAGGGAGAGGGGGACAGAGGGAGAGGGACAGAGGACAGAGGGAGAGGGGACAGAGGGAGAGGGGACAGAGGGAGAGAGGACAGAGGGAGAGGGGACAGAGGGAGAGGGGACAGGGGGAGAGGGGACAGGGGGAGAGGGGACAGAGGGAGAGGGGACAGAGGGGACAGAGGGAGAGGGGACAGAGGGAGAGGGGAGAGAGGGGACAGAGGGAGAGGGGACAGAGGGAGAGGGGACAGAGGGAGAGGGACAGAGGGGAGAGGGGAGAGAGGGGACAGAGGGAGAGGGCACAGAGGGAGAGGGGACAGAGGGGACAGAGGGAGAGGGGAGAGAGGGGACAGAGGGAGAGGGGACAGAGGGAGAGGGACAGAGGGGACAGAGGGAGAGGGGACAGAGGGAGAGGGGACAGAGGGAGAGGGGACAGGGGGAGAGGGAGAGGGGACAGAGGGAGAGGGGACAGAGGGAGAGGGAGAGGGGACAGAGGGAGAGGGGACAGAGGGAGAGGGAACAGAGGGAGAGGGAACAGAGGGAGAGGGAACAGAGGGAGAGGGGACAGAGGGAGAGGGGACAGGGGACAGAGGGAGAGGGGACAGAGGGAGAGGGACAGAGGCAGAGGGAGAGGGGACAGAGGGAGAGGGACAGAGGGGACAGAGGGAGAGGGGACAGAGGGAGAGGGGACAGAGGGAGAGGGGACAGAGGGAGAGGGGATAGAGGGAGAGGGGACAGAGGGAGAGGGAACAGAGGGAGAGGGGACAGAGGGAGAGGGGACAGGGGACAGAGGGAGAGGGGACAGAGGGAGAGGGGACAGAGGGAGAGGGGACAGAGGGAGAGGGACAGAGGGAGAGGGGACAGAGGGGACAGAGGGAGAGGGACAGAGGGGACAGAGGGAGAGGGGACAGAGGGAGAGGGGACAGAGGGGACAGAGGGAGAGGGGAGAGAGGGGACAGAGGGAGAGGGGAGAGGGGAGAGAGGGGACAGAGGGAGAGGGGAGAGAGGGGACAGAGGGAGAGGGGACAGAGGGAGAGGGACAGAGGGGACAGAGGGAGAGGGGACAGAGGGAGAGGGGACAGAGGGAGAGGGGACAGAGGGAGAGGGAGAGAAGGAGAGGGGACAGAGGGAGCAGCCAACAATTAGGTTCTGCTACACAAGCCCAGAACCTTCTCTATACATAGAAAACTATGTGTGAGAAAAAGAGAGAAGGGAAGGAGTGAGGTAAAGAGAGAAGGGAAGGAGTGAGGTAAAGAGAGAAGGGAAGGAGTGAGGTAAAGAGAGAAGGGAAGGAGTGAGGTAAAGAGAGAAGGGAAGGAGTGAGGAGAAGGGAAGGAGTGAGGTAAAGAGAGAAGGGAAGGAGTGAGGAGAAGGGAAGGAGTGAGGTAAAGAGAGAAGGGAAGGAGTGAGGAGAAGGGAAGGAGTGAGGTAAAGAGAGAAGGGAAGGAGTGAGGTAAAGAGAGAAGGGAAGGAGTGAGGTAAAGAGAGAAGGGAATGAGTGAGGTAAAGAGAGAAGGGAAGGAGTGAGGAGAAGGGAAGGAGTGAGGTAAAGAGAGAAGGGAAGGAGTGAGGTAAAGAGAGAAAGGAAGGAGTGAGGTAAAGAGAGAAGGGAAGGAGTGAGGTAAAGAGAGAAGGGAAGGAGTGAGGTAAAGAGAGAAGGGAAGGAGTGAGGTAAAGAGAGAAGGGAAGGAGTGAGGTAAAGAGAGAAGGGAAGGAGTGAGGTAAAGAGAGAAGGGAAGGAGTGAGGTAAAGAGAGAAGGGAAGGAGTGAGGTAAAGAGAGAAGGGAAGGAGTGAGGTAAAGAGAGAAGGGAAGGAGTGAGGAGAAGGGAAGGAGTGAGGAGAAGAGAGAAGGGAAGGAGTGAGGTAAAGAGAGAAGGGAAGGAGTGAGGTAAAGAGAGAAGGGAAGGAGTGAGGAGAAGGGAAGGAGTGAGGAGAAGGGAAGGAGTGAGGTAAAGAGAGAAGGGAAGGAGTGAGGAGAAGAGAGAAGGGAAGGAGTGAGGTAAAGAGAGAAGGGAAGGAGTGAGGTAAAGAGAGAAGGGAAGGAGTGAGGAGAAGGGAAGGATTGAGGAGAAGGGAAGGAGTGAGGTAAAGAGAGAAGGGAAGGAGTGAGGTAAAGAGAGAAGGGAAGGATTGAGGAGAAGGGAAGGAGTGAGGTAAAGAGAGAAGGGAAGGAGTGAGGTAAAGAGAGAAGGGAAGGAGTGAGGTAAAGAGAGAAGGGAAGGAGTGAGGTAAAGAGAGAAAGGAAGGAGTGAGTGCTGTGGGGGTGCTTTGCTGCAGGAGGGACTGGTGCACTTCACAAAATAGATGGCATCATGAGGAAGGAAAATTATGTGGATATATTGAAGCAACATCTCAAGACATCAGTCAGGAAGTTAAAGCTTGGTCGCAAATGGGTCTTCCAAATGGACAATGACCCCAAGCATACTTCCAAAGTTGAGGCAAAATGGCTTAAGGACAACAAAGTCAAGGTTTTGGAGTGGCCATCAGAAAGCCCTGACCTCAATCCTATAGAAAATGTGTGGGCAGAACTGAAAAAGCATGTGCGAGCAAGGAGGCCTACAAACCTGACTCAGTTACACCAGCTCTGTCAGGAGGAATGGGCCAAAATTCACCCAACTTATTGTGGGAAGCTTGTGGAAGGCTACCCGAAACGTTTGACCCAAGTTAAACAATTTAAAGGCAATGCTACCAAATACTAATTGAGTGTATGTAAACTTCTGATCCACTGGGAATGTGATGAAAGAAATAAAAGCTGAAATAAATCATTCTCTTTACTATTATTCTGACATTTCACATTCTTAAAATAAAGTGGTGATCCCAACTGACCTAAGACAGGGAACTTTTACTAGGATTAAATGTCAGGAATTGTGAAAAACTGAGTTTAAATGTATTTGGCTAAGGTGTATGTAAACATCCGACTTCAACTGTATATGGAGAACAGAGGAAGTCAAATAGATCTGTTCTGATATCTATATGGAGAACAGAGGAAGTCAAATAGATCCGTTCTGATATCTATATGGAGAACAGAGGAAGTCAAATAGATCTGTTCTGATATCTATATGGAGAACAGAGGAAGTCAAATAGATCTGTTCTGATATCTATATGGAGAACAGAGGAAGTCAAATAGATCTGTTCTGATATCTATATGGAGAACAGAGGAAGTCAAATAGATCTGTTCTGATATCTATATGGAGAACATGACCCAAGTAGGCTACTACAGGAATAATCAATCCTATGGGTACTATCATATCCATCTAGTCATGAATCATATTGGTATATCCATGATTATTATCTGTTTTTGTGCAAGGGGGAGAAGGGATAGAGGGAGGGGGGGGGGACGAGAGAGGAGGAACCAATTAATTTATATAATATCTCTCAGAGAGAAGGGAAGGAGTGAGGTAAAGAGGGAGGAGGGGGGGGGGACGGAGGAGGGGGGGGCGGAGGGGGGGGGGACGGAGGAGGGGGGGACGGAGGGGGGACCAATTAATTTATATAATATCTCTCAGAGAGAAGGGAAGGAGTGAGGTAAAGAGGGAGGAGGGGGGGGGACGGAGGAGGGGGGGGGGGACGGAGGAGGGGGGGGGGACGGAGGGGGGACCAATTAATTTATATAATATCTCTCAGAGAGAAGGGAAGGAGTGAGGTAAAGAGAGAAGGGAAGGACGGAGGAGGGGGGGGACGGAGGGGGGGGGGACGGAGGAGGGGGGGGGCGGAGGGGGGGACGGAGGGGGGGGGGACGGACGGAGGGGGGGGGATGGAGGGGGGGGGACGAGAGAGGAGGAACCAATTAATTTATATAATATCTCTCAGAGAGAAGGGAAGGAGTGAGGTAAAGAGAGAAGGGATAGAGGGAGGAGGGGGGGGGGACGGAGGAGGGGGGGGCGGAGGAGGGGGGGGACGGAGGGGGGGGGACGAGAGGAGGAACCAATTAATTTATATAATATCTCTCAGAGCAGTAAATCACTGGGCTCTTTGTCCTTCAGAACACCCCAACAAAGATGTCATGCCTGATTTGTCTGCGTGTGCGTGTGCGTGTGCGTGTGCGTGTATGCATGTCAGGGTTTCTGCTATGAAAATGTGGCCCCGGACATTTGACCGACGGCATTTTAAAAATGTGTATAGTATTTATTTTAGGGGGTAGATCAGCTTTAATATTGCAGATAGGTTGGGGGTTCTATCAATGTAATTGTCTGCATCATTTCCAATCCCCATATATATTTTTACAAATATTATTTCCTTTATTATTTTCCCCTAACCCCACCACCCCTCCCCTAATTGGAGTCATCTAATGGAGAACAACACTTTAGGCCTCTACTTCCTGCTTATACATACTATATACAGTACCAGTCAAAAGTTTGGACATTGTAAAATAATAGTGAAGACATCAAAACAATGAAATAACACATATTTAATTGATACATGATATGGAATCATGTAGTAACCAAATAAGTGTTAAACAAATCAAAATATATTTTATATTTTATATTCTTCAAATAGCCACCCTTTGCCTTGATGACAGCTTTGCACACTCTTGGCATTCTCTCAACCAGCTTCACCTGGAATGCTTTTCGAACAGTCTTGAAGGAGATCCCACATATGCTGAGCACTTGTTGGCTGCTTTTCCTTCACTCTGCGGTCCGACTCATCCCAAACCATCTCAATTGGATTGAGGTCAGGTGATTGTGGAGGCCAGGTCATCTGATGCAGCACTCCATCACTCCTTCTTGGTCAAATAGCCCTTACACAGCCTGGAGGTGTTTTGGGTCATTGTCCTGTTGAAAAACAAATGATAGTCCCACTAAGCCCAAACCAGATGGGATGGCGTATCACTGCAGAATGCTGTGGTAGCCATGCTGGTTAAGTGTGCCTTGAATTCTAAATAAGTCACAGACAGTGTCACCAGCAAAGCACCCCCACACCATAACACCACCTCCTCCATGCTTCACGGTGGGAACCACACATGCGGAGATCATCCGTTCACCTACTCTGCGTCTCACAAAGACACGGTGGTTGGAACCAAAAATCTCAAATTTAGACTCCAGACCAAAGGACAGATTTCCACCGGTCTAATGTCCATTGCTCGTGTTTCTTGACCCAAGCAAGTCTATTCTTCTTATTGGTGTCCTTTAGTAGTGGTTTCTTTGCAGCAATTCGACCATGAAGGCCTGATTCACGCAGTCTCCTCTGAACAGTTGATGTTGAGATGTGTCTGTTATTTGAACTCTGTGAAGCATTTATTTGGGCTGCAATCTGAGGCTAGTAACTCTAATGAACTTATCTTCTGCAGCAGAGGTAACTCTGGGTCTTCCTTTCCTGTGGCGGTCCTCATGAGGGTGGCTACTTTGAAGACTCTAAAATCTAAGTATTGGTGGTTCCAAACTTCTTCCACTTAAGAATGATGGAGGCCACTGTGTTATTGGGGACCTACAATGCTGCATAAATGTTTTGGTACCCTTCCCAAGAGCTGTGCTTCAACACAATCCTGGAAAATGTTTTATTTAATCAATTTTAGAATAAGGCTATAATGTAACAAAATGTGGAAAAAGTCAAGGGGTCTGAATACTTTCCGAATGCACAGTATAAAGTTGACCTATTCTATTGGTCAGCTTGTCAAGAAATCAATAGCCCAAACAACTGACTCTGGGACAGTTGTGCGACCAACCAGTAGGCCTCGGCTACAACCAGTAGGCCTCGGCTACAACCAGTAGGCTACAACCAGTAGGCCTCGGCTACAACCAGTAGGCTACAACCAGTAGGCCTCGGCTACAACCAGTAGGCCTCGGCTACAACCAGTAGGCTACAACCAGTAGGCCTCGGCTACAACCAGTAGGCTACAACGAGTAGGCCTCGGCTACAACCAGTAGGCCTCGGCTACAACCAGTAGGCCTCGGCTACAACCAGTAGGCCTCGGCTACAACCAGTAGGCTACAACCAGTAGGCCTCGGCTACAACCAGTAGGCTACAACCAGTAGGCCTCGGCTACAACCAGTAGGCTACAACCAGTAGGCCTCGGCTACAACCAGTAGGCTACAACCAGTAGGCCTCGGCTACAACCAGTAGGCTACAACCAGTAGGCCTCGGCTACAACCAGTAGGCCTCGGCTACAACCAGTAGGCTACAACCAGTAGGCTACAACCAGTAGGCCTCGGCTACAACCAGTAGGCCTCGGCTACAACCAGTAGGCTACAACCAGTAGGCCTCGGCTACAACCAGTAGGCCTCGGCTACAACCAGTAGGCCTCGGCTACAACCAGTAGGCTACAACCAGTAGGCCTCGGCTACAACCAGTAGGCCTCGGCTACAACCAGTAGGCTACAACCAGTAGGCCTCGGCTACAACCAGTAGGCTACAACCAGTAGGCCTCGGCTACAACCAGTAGGCTACAACCAGTAGGCCTCGGCTACAACCAGTAGGCTACAACCAGTAGGCCTCGGCTACAACCAGTAGGCTACAACCAGTAGGCCTCGGCTACAACCAGTAGGCCTCGGCTACAACCAGTAGGCCTCGGCTACAACCAGTAGGCCTCGGCTACAACCAGTAGGCTACAACCAGTAGGCCTCGGCTACAACCAGTAGGCCTCGGCTACAACCAGTAGGCCTCGGCTACAACCAGTAGGCTACAACCAGTAGGCTACAACCAGTAGGCCTCGGCTACAACCAGTAGGCTACAACCAGTAGGCCTCGGCTACAACCAGTAGGCCTCGGCTACAACCAGTAGGCTACAACCAGTAGGCCTCGGCTACAACCAGTAGGCTACAACCAGTAGGCCTCGGCTACAACCAGTAGGCCTCGGCTACAACCAGTAGGCCTCGGCTACAACCAGTAGGCCTCGGCTACAACCAGTAGGCTACAACCAGTAGGCCTCGGCTACAACCAGTAGGCTACAACCAGTAGGCCTCGGCTACAACCAGTAGCCTACAACCAGTAGGCCTCGGCTACAACCAGTAGGCCTCGGCTACATAGATAACATGTTAAAAAGCAATGAATCTGATGCAACAGATCAGAACGTTTAGCTTAGAATGTTGCTAAACTATTATTAGCGCAGCAATGCGCATACGGCAGTATGCTAGGCTACACGCGAATGTGCATTTGGCTACCGGACAATTAAAGAACGTTGAAAACCCATTGAAAATGAGGGAAATAGGCTTCTTTTTTCAATGGCATATGGTCTTTAGAAAATAATTGCCTCTACGGATATGGTCAGATTCTACCTAGGCTACTTTGAAGCAGGGTTTAACATTCCTCATAATATGTAGGAAAACATTCAGGTTTCAAACAATTAAGTCGCTATATGTTTTCAAAATGCATACTTCCTCCAGCTCATTGCATAGTGATGCGCTGATGAAGCCTACCTTCCTGTGCATTTGAATGGCGAATGGGAAGTCTTTTAATTACCAGTTGAGAAGTAAGAATAGTAGCTCTCTTTAATCGTGGGCCAAACTATTTTTAACACACGATTACATTTAGAATTGGTGCGCAGTCATTGGGCTTATAAAAAGAGCGCTGTCTCTATGCTGTACGTGTGTGGTGATAAATAAGATACTCTACACGCACCTATTTATATCTACTACATTATGCAAATGAACCCATAGACCGATGAGCATGACCGGTCAAATGTATTTCCATCAACTGGTATTTCAATCAATGAATATGCTCATCGGTCTGTATGTGAATCTGCTCATCGGTCTGTATGTGAATCTGCTCATCGGTCTGTATGTGAATCTGCTCATTGGTCTAACGTTGTGTAAAGTTTTGGGTTAGTTTTGACAGTTTGAGTGAGTCCGTCGTCAACTTATTCAGCCAGTTAGTTAGCTAGAATAGTTAGCATGCTAGCTAGCCATTGCTCTCTGCCAACGAAAAACCCCTCCTTCCACGGCACGAACACACAGAGAGAGCCAAGCTAACGTTAACTAGTCACCCATGTCCCGAATTCCCTTGAACAACTCTGGTTACCAGTCTGTAAAAACAAAACACAAATGTAGGTTATAGCTTAACCTTAGTAGCTACTGTTAGCTAGTTGCAAGTGCAAAGCTAGCCACTGAATCGATTCAGCCAGTTCGCGTCTGTTCGCTAGGTCGTTCCAGCTATTGTCTAGTTAACTATCCAGGTAGCAACAAGCTAGCTACATTTCGAGTACAGTAGCTACTAACTATCTAACGTTAACGCTTCAGATAATGATGTTAGAAAAACAGCTGAATGGTAGGTAGCTAGCTGGCATAATTACAGGTACTCTTAAGCGTGAAATAACATTGGAAACAACTATCCACAGTTGCTAATAGTTACCAGTAGCTACCCACTAGCTAGTCCAGGTTGTGGGTTAGCTAGCCTCGTGCTTCACCGGGCTCAGCCGAATACAATACTTACCTACAATAATTACCTACAATAACCTACAATAACTACCTAGATAAAGTACCTACAATACCTACCTACAATCTAAATACATGGTTTAAGCTTTACTCGACACCATATAAGCACCATATAAGCCAAGCTTACCTCCCGCCAGAGAAAACACAACCTCACCCGATGTAGAGGTCCACATACAGTGGGGGAAAAAGGATAGTCAGCCACCAATTGTGCAAGTTCTCCCACTTAAAAAGATGAGAGGCCTGTAATTTTCATCATAGGTACACATCAACTATGACAGAAAAATTGACGAAAAAAATTCCAGAAAATCACATTGTAGGATTTTTAATGAATTTATTTGCAAATTATGGTGGAAAATAAGTATTTGGTCACCTACAAACAAGCAAGATTTCTGGCTCTCACAGACCTGTAACTTCTTCTTTGAGGCTCCTCTGTCCTCCACTCGTTACCTGTATTAATGGCACCTGTTTGAACTTGTTATCAGTATAAAAGACACCTGTCCACAACCTCAAACAGTCACACTCCAAACTCCACTATGGCCAAGACCAAAGAGCTGTCAAAGGACACCAGAAACAAAATTGTAGACCTGCACCAGGCTGGGAAGACTGAATCTGCAATAGGTAAGCAGCTTGGTTTGAAGAAATCAACTGTGGGAGCAATTATTAGGAAATGGAAGACATACAAGACCACTGATAATCTCCCTCAATCTGGGGCTCCACGCAAGATCTCACCCCGTGGGGTCAAAATGATCAAAAGAACGGTGAGCAAAAATCCCAGAACCACACAGGGGGACCTAGTGAATGACCTGCAGAGAGCTGGGACCAAAGTAACAAAGCCTACCATCAGTAACACACTACGCCGCCAGGGACTCAAATCCTGCAGTGCCAGACGTGTCCCCCTGCTTAAGCCAGTACATGTCCAGGCCCGTCTTAAGTTTGCTAGAGTGCATTTGGATGATCCAGAAGAGGATTGGGAGAATGTCATATGGTCAGATGAAACCAAAATATAACTTTTTGGTAAAAACTCAACTTGTCATGTTTGGAGGACAAAGAATGCTGAGTTGCATCCAAAGAACACCATACCTACTGTGAAGCATGGGGGTGGAAACATCATGCTTTGGGGCTGTTTTTCTGCAAAGGGACCAGGACGACTGATCCGTGTAAAGGAAAGAATGAATGGGGCCATGTATCGTGAGATTTTGAGTGAAAACCTCCTTCCATCAGCAAGGGCATTGAAGATGAAACGTGGCTGGGTCTTTCAGCATGACAATGATCCCAAACACACCGCCCGGGCAACGAAGGAGTGGCTTCGTAAGAAGCATTTCAAGGCCCTGGAGTGGCCTAGCCAGTCTCCAGATCTCAACCCCATAGAAAATCTTTGGAGGGAGTTGAAAGTCCGTGTTGCCCAGCGACAGCCCCAAAACATCACTGCTCTAGAGGAGAACTGCATGGAGGAATGGGCCAAAATACCAGCAACAGTGTGTGAAAACCTTGTGAAGACTTACAGAAAACGTTTGACCTGTGTCATTGCCAACAAAGGGTATATAACAAAGTATTGAGAAACTTTTGTTATTGACCAAATACTTATTTTCCACCATCATTTGCAAATAAATTCATAAAAAATCCTACAATGTGATTTTCTGGATTTTCTTTTCTCATTTTGTCTGTCATAGTTGACGTGTACCTATGATGAAAATTACAGGCCTCTCTAATCTTTTTAAGTGGGAGAACTTGCACAATTGGTGGCTGACTAAATACTTTTTTCCCCCACTGTATCAGTGTGGATGTCGGATCACCACCTCAAGCTGAACCTCTACCCCCAGCTCTACTCTACTCTGTTCTACCCCCAGCTCTACTCTACTCTGTTCTACCCCCAGCTCTACTCTACTCTGTTCTACCCCCAGCTCTACTCTACTCTGTTCTACCCCCAGCTCTACTTCTCTGTTCTACCCCCAGCTCTACTCTACTCTGTTCTACCCCCAGCTCTACTCTATTCTGTTCTACCCCCAGCTCTACTTCTCTGTTCTACCCCCAGCTCTACTTCTCTGTTCTACCCCCAGCTCTACTTCTCTGTTCTACCCCCAGCTCTACTCTATTCTGTTCTACCCCCAGTTCTACTCTATTCTGTTCTACCCCCAGCTCTACTTCTCTGTTCTACCCCCAGCTCTACTTCTCTGTTCTACCCCCAGCTCTACTTCTCTGTTCTACCCCCAGCTCTACTCTACTCTGTTCTACCCCCAGCTCTACTCTACCCCCAGCTCTACTCTACTCTGCTCTGCTCTACCCCCAGCTCTACTTCTCTGTTCTACCCCCAGCTCTACTTCTCTGTTCTACCCCCAGCTCTACTCTACTCTGCTCTACCCCCAGCTCTACTCTACTCTGTTCTACCCCCAGCTCTACTCTACTCTGTACTACCCCCAGCTCTACTCTATTCTGTTCTACCCCCAGCTCTACTTCTCTGTTCTACCCCCAGCTCTACTTCTCTGTTCTACCCCCAGCTCTACTCTACTCTGTTCTACCCCCAGCTCTACTCTACCCTGTTCTACCCCCAGCTCTACTCTACCCTGTTCTACCCCCAGCTCTACTCTACTCTGTTCTACCCGCAGCTCTACTCTACTCTGTTCTACCCCCAGCTCTACTTCTCTGTACTACCCCCAGCTCTACTCTACTCTGTTCTACCCCCAGCTCTACTTCTCTGTTCTACCCGCAGCTCTACTTCTCTGTACTACCCCCAGCTCTACTCTACTCTGTTCTACCCCCAGCTCTACTTCTCTGTTCTACCCCCAGCTCTACTCTACTCTGTTCTACCCCCAGCTCTACTCTACTCTGTTCTACCCCCAGCTCTACTCTACTCTGTTCTACCCGCAGCTCTACTCTACTCTGTTCTACCCCCAGCTCTACTCTACTCTGTTCTACCCCCAGCTCTACTCTACTCTGTTCTACCCCCAGCTCTACTCTACTCTGTTCTACCCGCAGCTCTACTCTACTCTGTTCTACCCCCAGCTCTACTCTACTCTGTTCTACCCCCAGCTCTACTCTACTCTGTTCTACCCCCAGCGCTACTCTATTCTGTTCTACCCCCAGCTCTACTTCTCGGTTCTACCCCCAGCTCTACTCTATTCTGTTCTACCCCCAGCTCTACTCTACTCTGTTCTACCCCCAGCTCTACTCTACTCTGTTCTACCCCCAGCGCTACTCTATTCTGTTCTACCCCCAGCTCTACTTCTCGGTTCTACCCCCAGCTCTACTCTATTCTGTTCTACCCCCAGCTCTACTCTACTCTGTTCTACCCCCAGCTCTACTCTACTCTGTTCTACCCCCAGCTCTACTCTACTCTGTTCTACCCCCAGCTCTACTCTATTCTGTTCTACCCCCAGCTCTACTTCTCTGTTCTACCCCCAGCTCTACTTCTCTGTTCTACCCCCAGCTCTACTCTACTCTGTTCTACCCCCAGCTCTACTCTACTCTGTTCTACCCCCAGCTCTACTCTATTCTGTTCTACCCCCAGCTCTACTCTACTCTGTTCTACCCCCAGCTCTACTCTACTCTGTTCTACCCCCAGCTCTACTCTACTCTGTTCTACCCCCAGCTCTACTCTATTCTGTTCTACCCCCAGCTCTACTTCTCTGTTCTACCCCCAGCTCTACTTCTCTGTTCTACCCCCAGCTCTACTCTACTCTGTTCTACCCCCAGCTCTACTTCTCTGTTCTACCCCCAGCTCTACTCTATTCTGTTCTACCCCCAGCTCTACTCTACTCTGTTCTACCCCCAGCTCTACTCTACTCTGTTCTACCCCCAGCTCTACTCTACTCTGTTCTACCCCCAGCTCTACTCTATTCTGTTCTACCCCCAGCTCTACTTCTCTGTTCTACCCCCAGCTCTACTTCTCTGTTCTACCCCCAGCTCTACTTCTCTGTTCTACCCCCAGCTCTACTCTACTCTGTTCTACCCCCAGCTCTACTCTACTCTGTTCTACCCCCAGCTCTACTCTACTCTGTTCTACCCCCAGCTCTACTCTATTCTGTTCTACCCCCAGCTCTACTTCTCTGTTCTACCCCCAGCTCTACTCTACTCTGTTCTACCCCCAGCTCTACTCTATTCTGTTCTACCCCCAGCTCTACTTCTCTGTTCTACCCCCAGCTCTACTTCTCTGTTCTACCCCCAGCTCTACTCTACTCTGTTCTACCCCCAGCTCTACTCTACTCTGTTCTACCCCCAGCTCTACTCTATTCTGTTCTACCCCCAGCTCTACTCTACTCTGTTCTACCCCCAGCTCTACTTCTCTGTTCTACCCCCAGCTCTACTCTACTCTGTTCTACCCCCAGCTCTACTCTACTCTGTTCTACCCCCAGCTCTACTCTACTCTGTTCTACCCCCAGCTCTACTCTATTCTGTTCTACCCCCAGCTCTACTTCTCTGTTCTACCCCCAGCTCTACTCTACTCTGTTCTACCCCCAGCTCTACTCTATTCTGTTCTACCCCCAGCTCTACTTCTCTGTTCTACCCCCAGCTCTACTTCTCTGTTCTACCCCCAGCTCTACTCTACTCTGTTCTACCCCCAGCTCTACTCTACTCTGTTCTACCCCCAGCTCTACTCTACTCTGTTCTACCCCCAGCTCTACTCTATTCTGTTCTACCCCCAGCTCTACTTCTCTGTTCTACCCCCAGCTCTACTCTACTCTGCTCTACCCCCAGCTCTACTCTACTCTGTTCTACCCCCAGCTCTACTCTATTCTGTTTTACCCCCAGCTCTACTCTACTCTGTTCTACCCCCAGCTCTACTCTATTCTGTTCTACCCCCAGCTCTACTTCTCTGTTCTACCCCCAGCTCTACTTCTCTGTTCTACCCCCAGCTCTACTCTACTCTGTTCTACCCCCAGCTCTACTCTATTCTGTTCTACCCCCAGCTCTACTTCTCTGTTCTACCCCCAGCTCTACTTCTCTGTTCTACCCCCAGCTCTACTTCTCTGTTCTACCCCCAGCTCTACTCTTCTCTGTTCTACCCCCAGCTCTACTCTACTCTGTTCTACCCCCAGCTCTACTCTACTCTGTTCTACCCCCAGCTCTACTCTACTCTGTTCTACCCCCAGCTCTACTCTACTCTGTTCTACCCGCAGCTCTACTCTTCTCTGTTCTACCCCCAGCTCTACTTCTCTGTTCTACCCCCAGCTCTACTCTATTCTGTTCTACCCCCAGCGCTACTCTATTCTGTTCTACCCACAGCTCTACTTCTCTGCTCTACCCCCAGCTCTACTCTACTCTGTTCTACCCCCAGCTCTACTCTACTCTGTTCTACCCCCAGCTCTACTCTACTCTGTTCTACCCGCAGCTCTACTCTACTCTGTTCTACCCGCAGCTCTACTCTACTCTGTTCTACCCGCAGCTCTACTCTACTCTGTTCTACCCGCAGCTCTACTCTACTCTGTTCTACCCGCAGCTCTACTCTTCTCTGTTCTACCCCCAGCTCTACTCTATTCTGTTCTACCCCCAGCTCTACTTCTCTGTTCTACCCCCAGCTCTACTCTACTCTGCTCTACCCCCAGCTCTACTCTACTCTGCTCTACCCCCAGCTCTACTTCTCTGTTCTACCCCCAGCTCTACTCTACTCTGTTCTACCCCCAGCTCTACTCTACTCTGTTCTACCCCCAGCTCTACTCTACTCTGTTCTACCCGCAGCTCTACTCTACTCTGTTCTACCCGCAGCTCTACTCTTCTCTGTTCTACCCCCAGCTCTACTCTATTCTGTTCTACCCCCAGCGCTACTCTATTCTGTTCTACCCCCAGCGCTACTCTATTCTGTTCTACCCCCAGCTCTACTTCTCTGTTCTACCCCCAGCTCTACTCTATTCTGTTCTACCCCCAGCTCTACTCTACTCTGTTCTACCCCCAGCTCTACTCTACTCTGCTCTACCCCCAGCTCTACTCTACTCTGTTCTACCCCCAGCTCTACTCTACTCTGTTCTACCCCCAGCTCTACTCTACTCTGTTCTACCCCCAGCGCCACTCTACTCTATTCTGTTCTACCCCCAGCGCTACTCTATTCTGTTCTACCCCCAGCGCTACTCTATTCTGTTCTACCCCCAGCTCTACTTCTCTGTTCTACCCCCAGCTCTACTCTACTCTGTTCTACCCCCAGCTCTACTCTACTCTGTTCTACCCCCAGCTCTACTCTACTTTGTTCTACCCCCAGCTCTACTCTACTCTGTTCTACCCCCAGCTCTACTCTACTCTGTTCTACCCCCAGCTCTACTCTACTCTGCTCTACCCCCAGCTCTACTCTACTCTGCTCTACCCCCAGCTCTACTTCTCTGTTCTACCCCCAGCTCTACTCTACTCTGTTCTACCCCCAGCTCTACTCTACTCTGTTCTACCCCCAGCTCTACTTCTCTGTTCTACCCCCAGCTCTACTTCTCTGTTCTACCCCCAGCTCTACTTCTCTGTTCTACCCCCAGCTCTACTCTACTCTGTTCTACCCCCAGCTCTACTCTATTCTGTTCTACCCCCAGCTCTACTTCTCTGTTCTACCCCCAGCTCTACTTCTCTGTTCTACCCCCAGCTGTACTTCTCTGTTCTACCCCCAG
The DNA here is from genome assembly GCF_964263955.1 of Coregonus lavaretus. Classification (NCBI taxonomy): domain Eukaryota; kingdom Metazoa; phylum Chordata; class Actinopteri; order Salmoniformes; family Salmonidae; genus Coregonus; species Coregonus lavaretus. Next base: position 192,443 of record NW_028161097.1, read on the forward strand.
CTGTACTTCTCTGTTCTACCCCCAGCTCTACTCTACTCTGTTCTACCCCCAGCTCTACTCTACTCTGTTCTACCCCCAGCTCTACTCTACTCTGTTCTACCCCCAGCTCTACTCTACTCTGCTCTACCCCCAGCTCTACTCTACTCTGTTCTACCCCCAGCTCTACTCTACTCTGTTCTACCCCCAGCTCTACTTCTCTGTTATACCCCCAGCTCTACTTCTCTGTTCTACCCCCAGCTCTACTTCTCTGTTCTACCCCCAGCTCTACTCTACCCTGTTCTACCCCCAGCGCTACTCTATTCTGTTCTACCCCCAGCTCTACTTCTCTGTTCAACCCCCAGCTCTACTTCTCTGTTCTACCCCCAGCTCTACTTCTCTGTTCTACCCCCAGCTCTACTCTACTCTGTTCTACCCCCAGCTCTACTCTACTCTGTTCTACCCCCAGCTCTACTCTACTCTGTTCTACCCCCAGCTCTACTCTACTCTGTTCTACCCCCAGCTCTACTCTACTCTGCTCTACCCCCAGCTCTACTCTACTCTGCTCTACCCCCAGCTCTACTTCTCTGTTCTACCCCCAGCTCTACTCTACTCTGTTCTACCCCCAGCTCTACTCTACTCTGTTCTACCCCCAGCTCTACTCTACTCTGTTCTACCCCCAGCTCTACTTCTCTGTTCTACCCCCAGCTCTACTCTACTCTGTTCTACCCCCAGCTCTACTCTACTCTGTTCTACCCCCAGCTCTACTTCTCTGTTCTACCCCCAGCTCTACTTCTCTGTTCTACCCCCAGCTCTACATTACTCTGTTCTACCCCCAGCTCTACTCTGCTCTACTCTACTCTGCTCTACCCCCAGCTCTACTCTACTCTGTTCTACCCCCAGCTCTACTTCTCTGTTCTACCCCCAGCTCTACTTCTCTGTTCTACCCCCAGCTCTACTCTACTCTGTTCTACCCCCAGCTCTACCCCAGCTCTACTCTACTCTGTTCTACCCCCAGCTCTGCTCTTTTCTACCCCCAGCTCTACTCTGTTCTACCCCCAGCTCTACTCTGTTCTACCCCCAGCTCTGCTCTGTTCTACCCCCAGCTCTACTCTGCTCTGTTCTACCCCCAGCTCTGCTCTGTTCTACCCCCAGCTCTGCTCTGTTCTACCCCCAGCTCTAATCTGTTCTACCCCCAGCTCTACTCTGTTCTACCCCCAGCTCTACTCTGTTCTAACCCCAGCTCTGCTCTCTTCTACCCCCAGCTCTGCTCTCTTCTACCCCCAGCTCTGCTCTGTTCTACCCCCAGTTCCGCTCTGTTCTACCCCCAGCTCTGCTCTGTTCTACCCCCAGCTCTGCTCTGTTCTACCCCCAGCTCTACTCTACTCTGTTCTACCCCCAGCTCTACTCTACTCTGTTCTACCCCCAGCTCTACTCTACTCTGTTCTACCCCCAGCTCTACTCGGTTCTACCCCAGCTCTGCTCTGTTCTACCCCCAGCTCTACTCTTCTCTGTTCTACCCCCAGCTCTACTCTACTCTGTTCTACCCCCAGCTCTACTCTACTCTGTTCTACCCCCAGCTCTGCTCTAATCCGTTCTACCCCCAGCTCTGCTCTCTTCTACCCCCAGCTCTACTCTGTTCTACCCCCAGCTCTGCTCTGTTCTACCCCCAGCTCTGCTCTCTTCTACCCCCAGCTCTACTCTTCTCTGTTCTACTCCCAGCTCTACTCTACTCTGTTCTACCCCCAGCTCTACTCTACTCTGTTCTACCCCCAGCTCTACTCTACTCTGCTCTACCCCCAGCTCTACTCTACTCTCTTCTACCCCCAGCTCTACTCTGTTCTATCCCCAGCTCTACTCTGTTCTACCCCCATCTCTACTCTGTTCTACCCCCATCTCTACTCTTTTCTACCCCCAGCTCTACTCTACTCTGTTCTACCCCCAGCTCTACTTCTCTGTTCTATCCCCAGCTCTACTCTGTTCTATCCCCAGCTCTACTCGGTTCTACCCCCAGCTCTGCTCTGTTCTACCCCCAGCTCTACTCTGTTCTACCCCCAGCTCTACTCTACTCTGTTCTACCCCCAGCTCTACTCTACTCTGTTCTACCCCCAGCTCTACTCTACTCTGTTCTACCCCCAGCTCTACTCTGTTCTACCCCCAGCTCTACTCTGTTCTACCCCCAGCTCTACTCTGTTCTACCCCCAGCTCTGCTCTGTTCTACCCCCAGCGCTACACTACTCTGTTCTACCCCCAGCTCTACTCTACTCTGCTCTACCCCCAGCTCTATCTACTCTACCCCCAGCTCTACTTCTCTGCTCTACCCCCAGCTCTACTCTACTCTGTTCTACCCCCAGCTCTACTCTACTCTGCTCTACCCCCAGCTCTACTTCTCTGCTCTACCCCCAGCTCTACTCTACTCTGTTCTACCCCCAGCTCTACTCTACCCCCAGCTCTACTCTACTCTGCTCTACCCCCAGCTCTACTCTACTCTGTTCTACCCCCAGCTCTACTCTACTCTGTTCTACCCCCAGCTCTACTTCTCTGTTCTACCCCCAGCTCTACTTCTCTGTTCTACCCCCAGCTCTACTCTACTCTGTTCTACCCCCAGCTCTACTTCTCTGTTCTACCCCCAGCTCTACTCTACTCTGTTCTACCCCCAGCTCTACTCTACTCTGCTCTACCCCCAGCTCTACTCTACTCTGCTCTACCCCCAGCTCTACTCTACCCTGTTCTACCCCCAGCTCTACTTCTCTGTTCTACCCCCAGCTCTACTCTACTCTGTTCTACCCCCAGCTCTACTCTACCCCCAGCTCTACTCTACTCTGCTCTACCCCCAGCTCTACTTCTCTGCTCTACCCCCAGCTCTACTCTACTCTGTTCTACCCCCAGCTCTACTCTACTCTGTTCTACCCCCAGCTCTACTTCTCTGTTCTACCCCCAGCTCTACTTCTCTGCTCTACCCCCAGCTCTACTCTACCCTGTTCTACCCCCAGCTCTACTTCTCTGTTCTACCCCCAGCTCTACTTCTCTGTTCTACCCCCAGCTCTACTCTACTCTGTTCTACCCCCAGCTCTACTTCTCTGTTCTACCCCCAGCTCTACTTCTCTGTTCTACCCCCAGCTCTACATTACTCTGTTCTACCCCCAGCTCTACTCTGCTCTACTCTACTCTGCTCTACCCCCAGCTCTACTCTACTCTGTTCTACCCCCAGCTCTACTTCTCTGTTCTACCCCCAGCTCTACTTCTCTGTTCTACCCCCAGCTCTACTCTACTCTGTTCTACCCCCAGCTCTACCCCAGCTCTACTCTACTCTGTTCTACCCCCAGCTCTGCTCTTTTCTACCCCCAGCTCTACTCTGTTCTACCCCCAGCTCTACTCTGTTCTACCCCCAGCTCTGCTCTGTTCTACCCCCAGCTCTACTCTGCTCTGTTCTACCCCCAGCTCTGCTCTTTTCTACCCCCAGCTCTGCTCTGTTCTACCCCCAGCTCTAATCTGTTCTACCCCCAGCTCTACTCTGTTCTACCCCCAGCTCTACTCTGTTCTAACCCCAGCTCTGCTCTCTTCTACCCCCAGCTCTGCTCTACCCCCAGTTCCGCTCTGTTCTACCCCCAGCTCTACTCTGTTCTACCCCCAGCTCTGCTCTGTTCTACCCCCAGCTCTGCTCTGTTCTACCCCCAGCTCTACTCTACTCTGTTCTACCCCCAGCTCTACTCTACTCTGTTCTACCCCCAGCTCTACTCTACTCTGTTCTACCCCCAGCTCTACTCGGTTCTACCCCAGCTCTGCTCTGTTCTACCCCCAGCTCTACTCTTCTCTGTTCTACCCCCAGCTCTACTCTTCTCTGTTCTACCCCCAGCTCTACTCTACTCTGTTCTACCCCCAGCTCTACTCTACTCTGTTCTACCCCCAGCTCTGCTCTAATCCGTTTTACCCCCAGCTCTGCTCTCTTCTACCCCCAGCTCTACTCTGTTCTACCCCCAGCTCTGCTCTGTTCTACCCCCAGCTCTGCTCTCTTCTACCCCCAGCTCTACTCTTCTCTGTTCTACTCCCAGCTCTACTCTACTCTGTTCTACCCCCAGCTCTACTCTACTCTGTTCTACCCCCAGCTCTACTCTACTCTGCTCTACCCCCAGCTCTACTCTACTCTCTTCTACCCCCAGCTCTACTCTGTTCTATCCCCAGCTCTACTCTGTTCTACCCCATCTCTACTCTGTTCTACCCCCATCTCTACTCTTTTCTACCCCCAGCTCTACTCTACTCTGTTCTACCCCCAGCTCTACTTCTCTGTTCTATCCCCAGCTCTTCTCTGTTCTATCCCCAGCTCTACTCGGTTCTACCCCCAGCTCTGCTCTGTTCTACCCCCAGCTCTACTCTGTTCTACCCCCAGCTTTACTCTACTCTGTTCTACCCCCAGCTCTACTCTACTCTGTTCTACCCCCAGCTCTACTCTACTCTGTTCTACCCCCAGCTCTACTCTGTTCTACCCCCAGCTCTACTCTGTTCTACCCCCAGCTCTACTCTGTTCTACCCCCAGCTCTGCTCTGTTCTACCCCCAGCTCTACACTACTCTGTTCTACCCCCAGCTCTACTCTACTCTGCTCTACCCCCAGCTCTACTCTACTCTACCCCCAGCTCTACTTCTCTGCTCTACCCCCAGCTCTACTCTACTCTGTTCTACCCCCAGCTCTACTCTACTCTGCTCTACCCCCAGCTCTACTTCTCTGCTCTACCCCCAGCTCTACTCTACTCTGTTCTACCCCCAGCTCTACTCTACCCCCAGCTCTACTCTACTCTGCTCTACCCCCAGCTCTACTCTACTCTGTTCTACCCCCAGCTCTACTCTACTCTGTTCTACCCCCATTTCTACTTCTCTGTTCTACCCCCAGCTCTACTTCTCTGTTCTACCCCCAGCTCTACTCTACTCTGTTCTACCCCCAGCTCTACTCTACTCTGTTCTACCCCCAGCTCTACTTCTCTGTTCTACCCCCAGCTCTACTCTACTCTGTTCTACCCCCAGCTCTACTCTACTCTGCTCTACCCCCAGCTCTACTCTACTCTGCTCTACCCCCAGCTCTACTCTACCCTGTTCTACCCCCAGCTCTACTTCTCTGTTCTACCCCCAGCTCTACTCTACTCTGTTCTACCCCCAGCTCTACTCTACCCCCAGCTCTACTCTACTCTGCTCTACCCCCAGCTCTACTTCTCTGCTCTACCCCCAGCTCTACTCTACTCTGTTCTACCCCCAGCTCTACTCTACTCTGTTCTACCCCCAGCTCTACTTCTCTGTTCTACCCCCAGCTCTACTTCTCTGCTCTACCCCCAGCTCTACTCTACCCTGTTCTACCCCCAGCTCTACTTCTCTGTTCTACCCCCAGCTCTACTTCTCTGTTCTACCCCCAGCTCTACTTCTCTGTTCTACCCCCAGCTCTACTCTACTCTGTTCTACCCCCAGCTCTACTCTACTCTGTTCTACCCCCAGCTCTACTTCTCTGTTCTACCCCCAGCTCTACTTCTCTGTTCTACCCCCAGCTCTACTCTACCCTGTTCTACCCCCAGCTCTACTTCTCTGCTCTACCCCCAGCTCTACTCTACTCTGCTCTACCCCCAGCTCTACTCTACCCTGTTCTACCCCCAGCTCTACTTCTCTGTTCTACCCCCAGCTCTACTTCTCTGTTCTATCCCCAGCTCTACTCTACTCTGTTTTACCCCTAGCTCTACCCCCAGCTCTACTCTACTCTGTTCTACCCCCAGCTCTACTTCTCTGTTCTACCCCCAGCTCTACTCTACTCTGTTCTACCCCCAGCTCTACTCTACTCTGCTCTACCCCCAGCTCTACTCTACTCTGCTCTACCCCCAGCTCTACTCTACCCTGTTCTACCCCCAGCTCTACTTCTCTGTTCTACCCCCAGCTCTACTCTACTCTGTTCTACCCCCAGCTCTACTCTACCCCCAGCTCTACTCTACTCTGTTCTACCCCCAGCTCTACTCTACTCTGTTCTACCCCCAGCTCTACTTCTCTGTTCTACCCCCAGCTCTACTTCTCTGTTCTACCCCCAGCTCTACTCTACTCTGTTCTACCCCCAGCTCTACTCTACTCTGCTCTACCCCCAGCTCTACTCTACTCTGCTCTACCCCCAGCTCTACTCTACCCTGTTCTACCCCCAGCTCTACTTCTCTGTTCTACCCCCAGCTCTACTTCTCTGTTCTATCCCCAGCTCTACTCTACTCTGTTTTACCCCTAGCTCTACCCCCAGCTCTACTCTACTCTGTTCTACCCCCAGCTCTACTTCTCTGTTCTACCCCCAGCTCTACTCTACTCTGTTCTACCCGCAGCTCTACTCTACTCTGTTCTACCCGCAGCTCTACTCTATTCTGTTCTACCCCCAGCGCTACTCTACTCTATTCTGTTCTACCCCCAGCTCTACTTCTCTGTTCTACCCCCAGCTCTACTCTACTCTGTTCTACCCGCAGCTCTACTTCTCTGTTCTACCCCCAGCTCTGCTCTACTCTGTTCTACCCCCAGCTCTACTCTACTCTGTTCTACCCCCAGTTCTACTCTACTCTGTTCTACCCCCAGCTCTACTCTATTTTGTTCTACCCCCAGCGCTACTCTATTCTGTTCTACCCCCAGCGCTACTCTATTCTGTTCTACCCCCAGCGCTACTCTATTCTGTTCTACCCCCAGCTCTACTTCTCTGTTCTACCCCCAGCTCTACTCTACTCTGTTCTACCCCCAGCTCTACTCTGCTCTGTTCTACCCCCAGCTCTGCTCTACTCTGTTCTACCCCCAGCTCTACTCTACTATGTTCTACCCCCAGCTCTACTCTACTCTGCTCTACCCCCAGCTCTACTCTACCCTGTTCTACCCCCAGCTCTACTCTACTCTGTTCTACCCCCAGCTCTACTCTACTCTGTTCTACCCCCTGCTCTACTTCTCTGCTCTACCCCCAGCTCTACTCTACTATGTTCTACCCCCAGCTCTACTCTACTCTGCTCTACCCCCAGCTCTACTCTACCCTGTTCTACCCCCAGCTCTACTCTACTCTGTTCTACCCCCAGCTCTACTCTACTATGTTCTACCCCCAGCTCTACTCTACTCTGCTCTACCCCCAGCTCTACTCTACCCTGTTCTACCCCCAGCTCTACTCTACTCTGTTCTACCCCCAGCTCTACTCTACTCTGTTCTACCCCCAGCTCTACTTCTCTGTTTTACCCCCAGCTCTACTTCTCTGTTCTACCCCCAGCTCTACTCTATTCTGTTCTACCCCCAGCTCTACTCTGCTCTACTCTACTCTGCTCTACCCCCAGCTCTACTCTACTCTGTTCTACCCACAGCTCTACTTCTCTGTTCTACCCCCAGCTCTACTTCTCTGTTCTACCCCCAGCTCTACTCTACTCTGTTCTACCCCCATTTCTACCCTACTCTGTTCTACCCCCATTTCTACCCCAGCTCTACTCTACTCTGTTCTACCCCCAGCTCTGCTCTTTTCTACCCCCAGCTCTACTCTGTTCTACCCCCAGCTCTACTCTGTTCTACCCACAGCTCTACTCTATTTTGTTCTACCCCCAGCGCTACTCTATTCTGTTCTACCCCCAGCGCTACTCTATTCTGTTCTACCCCCAGCGCTACTCTATTCTGTTCTACCCCCAGCTCTACTTCTCTGTTCTACCCCCAGCTCTACTCTACTCTGTTCTACCCCCAGCTCTACTCTGCTCTGTTCTACCCCCAGCTCTGCTCTACTCTGTTCTACCCCCAGCTCTACTCTACTATGTTCTACCCCCAGCTCTACTCTACTCTGCTCTACCCCCAGCTCTACTCTACCCTGTTCTACCCCCAGCTCTACTCTACTCTGTTCTACCCCCAGCTCTACTCTACTCTGTTCTACCCCCTGCTCTACTTCTCTGCTCTACCCCCAGCTCTACTCTACTATGTTCTACCCCCAGCTCTACTCTACTCTGCTCTACCCCCAGCTCTACTCTACCCTGTTCTACCCCCAGCTCTACTCTACTCTGTTCTACCCCCAGCTCTACTCTACTATGTTCTACCCCCAGCTCTACTCTACTCTGCTCTACCCCCAGCTCTACTCTACCCTGTTCTACCCCCAGCTCTACTCTACTCTGTTCTACCCCCAGCTCTACTCTACTCTGTTCTACCCCCAGCTCTACTTCTCTGTTCTACCCCCAGCTCTACTTCTCTGTTCTACCCCCAACTCTACTCTATTCTGTTCTACCCCCAGCTCTACTCTGCTCTACTCTACTCTGCTCTACCCCCAGCTCTACTCTACTCTGTTCTACCCACAGCTCTACTTCTCTGTTCTACCCCCAGCTCTACTTCTCTGTTCTACCCCCAGCTCTACTCTACTCTGTATTACCCCCATTTCTACCCCAGCTCTACTCTACTCTGTTCTACCCCCAGCTCTGCTCTTTTCTACCCCCAGCTCTACTCTGTTCTACCCCCAGCTCTACTCTGTTCTACCCACAGCTCTGCTCTGTTCTACCCCCAGCTCTACTCTGCTCTGTTCTACCCCCAGCTCTGCTCTTTTCTACCCCCAGCTCTGCTCTGTTCTACCCCCAGCTCTAATCTGTTCTACCCCCAGCTCTACTCTGTTCTACCCCCAGCTCTACTCTGTTCTAACCCCAGCTCTGCTCTCTTCTACCCCCAGCTCTGCTCTGTTCTACCCCCAGTTCCGCTCTGTTCTACCCCCAGCTCTACTCTGTTCTACCCCCAGCTCTGCTCTGTTCTACCCCCAGCTCTGCTCTGTTCTACCCCCAGCTCTACTCTACTCTGTTCTACCCCCAGCTCTACTCTACTCTACTCTGTTCTACCCCCAGCTCTACTCTACTCTGTTCTACCCCCAGCTCTACTCGGTTCTACCCCAGCTCTGCTCTGTTCTACCCCCAGCTCTACTCTTCTCTGTTCTACCCCCAGCTCTACTCTACTCTGTTCTACCCCCAGCTCTACTCTACTCTGTTCTACCCCCAGCTCTACTCTACTCTGCTCTACCCCCAGCTCTACTCTACTCTCTTCTACCCCCAGCTCTACTCTGTTCTATCCCCAGCTCTACTCTGTTCTACCCCCAGCTCTACTCTACTCTGTTCTACCCCCATCTCTACTCTGTTCTACCCCCATCTCTACTCTTTTCTACCCCCAGCTCTACTCTACTCTGTTCTACCCCCAGCTCTACTTCTCTGTTCTATCCCCAGCTCTACTCTGTTCTATCCCCAGCTCTACTCGGTTCTACCCCCAGCTCTACTCTGTTCTACCCCCAGCTCTACTCTGTTCTACCCCCAGCTCTACTCTACTCTGTTCTACCCCCAGCTCTACTCTACTCTGTTCTACCCCCAGCTCTACTCTACTCTGTTCTACCCCCAGCTCTACTCTACTCTGTTCTACCCCCAGCTCTACTCTACTCTGTTCTACCCCCAGCTCTACTCTGTTCTACCCCCAGCTCTACTCTGTTCTACCCCCAGCTCTACACTACTCTGTTCTACCCCCAGCTCTACTCTACTCTGCTCTACCCCCAGCTCTACTCTACTCTACCCCCAGCTCTACTTCTCTGCTCTACCCCCAGCTCTACTCTACTCTGTTCTACCCCCAGCTCTACTCTACTCTGCTCTACCCCCAGCTCTACTTCTCTGCTCTACCCACAGCTCTACTCTACTCTGTTCTACCCCCAGCTCTACTCTACCCCCAGCTCTACTCTACTCTGCTCTACCCCCAGCTCTACTCTACTATGTTCTACCCCCAGCTCTACTCTACTCTGTTCTACCCCCAGCTCTACTTCTCTGTTCTACCCCCAGCTCTACTTCTCTGTTCTACCCCCAGCTCTACTCTACTCTGTTCTACCCCCAGCTCTACTCTACTCTGCTCTACCCCCAGCTCTACTCTACTCTGCTCTACCCCCAGCTCTACTTCTCTGTTCTACCCCCAGCTCTACTCTACTCTGTTCTACCCCCAGCTCTACTCTACCCTGTTCTACCCCCAGCTCTACTCTACTCTGTTCTACCCCCAGCTCTACTCTACTATGTTCTACCCCCAGCTCTACTCTACTCTGCTCTACCCCCAGCTCTACTCTACCCTGTTCTACCCCCAGCTCTACTCTACTCTGTTCTACCCCCAGCTCTACTCTACTCTGTTCTACCCCCAGCTCTACTTCTCTGTTCTACCCCCAGCTCTACTTCTCTGTTCTATCCCCAGCTCTACTCTACTCTGTTTTACCCCTAGCTCTACCCCCAGCTCTACTCTACTCTGTTCTACCCGCAGCTCTACTCTACTCTGTTCTACCCGCAGCTCTACTCTATTCTGTTCTACCCCCAGCGCTACTCTACTCTATTCTGTTCTACCCGCAGCTCTACTCTACTCTGTTCTACCCGCAGCTCTACTCTACTCTGTTCTACCCCTAGCTCTACTTCTCTGTTCTACCCCCAGCTCTACTCTACTCTGTTCTACCTGCAGCTCTACTTCTCTGTTCTACACCCAGCTCTGCTCTACTCTGTTCTACCCCCAGCTCTACTCTACTCTGTTCTACCCCCAGCTCTACTCTACTATGTTCTACCCCCAGCTCTACTCTACTCTGTTCTACCCCCAGCTCTACTTCTCTGTTCTACCCCCAGCTCTACTTCTCTGTTCTACCCCCAGCTCTACTCTACTCTGTTCTACCCCCAGCTCTACTCTACTCTGTTCTACCCCCAGCTCTACTCTACTCTGTTCTACCCCCAGCTCTACTCTACTCTGTTCTACCCCCAGCTCTACTCTAATCTGTTCTACCCCCAGCTCTGCTCTACTCTGTTCTACCCCCAGCTCTACTCTACTCTGTTCTACCCCCAGCTCTACTCTACTCTGTTCTACCCCCAGCTCTACTCTACTCTGTTCTACCCCCAGCTCTACTCTACTCTGTTCTACCCCCAGCTCTACTCTACTCTGTTCTACCCCCAGCTCTGCTCTACTCTGTTCTACCCCCAGCTCTACTCTACTCTGTTCTACCCCCAGCTCTACTCTACTCTGTTCTACCCCCAGCTCTACTCTACTCTGTTCTACCCCCAGCTCTGCTCTACTCTGTTCTACCCCCAGCTCTACTCTACTCTGTTCTACCCCCAGCTCTACTCTACTCTGCTCTACCCTCAGCTCTACTCTACTCTGCTCTACCCCCAGCTCTACTTCTCTGTTCTACCCCCAGCTCTACTCTACTCTGTTCTACCCCCAGCTCTACTCTACTCTGTTCTACCCCCAGCTCTACTTCTCTGTTCTACCCCCAGCTCTACTTCTCTGTTCTACCCCCAGCTCTACTTCTCTGTTCTACCCCCAGCTCTACTCTGCTCTACTCTACTCTGCTCTACCCCCAGCTCTACTCTACTCTGTTCTACCCCCAGCTCTACTTCTCTGTTCTACCCCAGCTCTACTTCTCTGTTCTACCCCCAGCTCTACTCTACTCTGTTCTACCCCCATTTCTACCCCAGCTCTACTCTACTCTGTTCTACCCCCAGCTCTGCTCTTTTCTACCCCCAGCTCTACTCTGTTCTACCCCCAGCTCTACTCTGTTCTACCCACAGCTCTGCTCTGTTCTACCCCCAGCTCTACTCTGCTCTGTTCTACCCCCAGCTCTGCTCTTTTCTACCCCCAGCTCTGCTCTGTTCTTCCCCCAGCTCTAATCTGTTCTACCCCCAGCTCTACTCTGTTCTACCCCCAGCTCTACTCTGTTCTAACCCCAGCTCTGCTCTCTTCTACCCCCAGCTCTGCTCTGTTCTACCCCCAGTTCCGCTCTGTTCTACCCCCAGCTCTACTCTGTTCTACCCCCAGCTCTGCTCTGTTCTACCCCCAGCTCTGCTCTGTTCTACCCCCAGCTCTGCTCTGTTCTACCCCCAGCTCTACTCTACTCTGTTCTACCCCCAGCTCTACTCTACTCTGTTCTACCCCCAGCTCTACTCTACTCTGTTCTACCCCCAGCTCTACTCGGTTCTACCCCAGCTCTGCTCTGTTCTACCCCCAGCTCTACTCTTCTCTGTTCTACCCCCAGCTTTACTCTACTCTGTTCTACCCCCAGCTCTACTCTACTCTGTTCTACCCCCAGCTCTACTCTAATCCGTTTACCCCCAGCTCTGCTCTCTTCTACCCCCAGCTCTACTCTGTTCTACCCCCAGCTCTGCTCTGTTCTACCCCCAGCTCTGCTCTCTTCTACCCCCAGCTCTACTCTTCTCTGTTCTACCCCCAGCTCTACTCTACTCTGTTCTACCCCCAGCTCTACTCTACTCTGTTCTACCCCCAGCTCTACTCTACTCTGCTCTACCCCCAGCTCTACTCTACTCTCTTCTACCCCCAGCTCTACTCTGTTCTATCCCCAGCTCTACTCTACTCTGTTCTACCCCCATCTCTACTCTGTTCTACCCCCATCTCTACTCTTTTCTACCCCCAGCTCTACTCTGTTCTACCCCCAGCTCTACTTCTCTGTTCTATCCCCAGCTCTACTCTGTTCTATCCCCAGCTCTACTCGGTTCTACCCCCAGCTCTACTCTGTTCTACCCCCAGCTCTACTCTGTTCTACCCCCAGCTCTACTCTACTCTGTTCTACCCCCAGCTCTACTCTACTCTGTTCTACCCCCAGCTCTACTCTACTCTGTTCTACCCCCAGCTCTACTCTACTCTGTTCTACCCCCAGCTCTACTCTGTTCTACCCCCAGCTCTACTCTGTTCTACCCCCAGCTCTGCTCTGTTCTACCCCCAGCTCTACACTACTCTGTTCTACCCCCAGCTCTACTCTACTCTGCTCTACCCCCAGCTCTACTCTACTCTACCCCCAGCTCTACTTCTCTGCTCTACCCCCAGCTCTACTCTACTCTGCTCTACCCCCAGCTCTACTTCTCTGCTCTACCCCCAGCTCTACTCTACTCTGTTCTACCCCCAGCTCTACTTCTCTGTTCTACCCCCAGCTCTACTCTACTCTGTTCTACCCCCAGCTCTACTCTACTCTGCTCTACCCCCAGCTCTACTCTACTCTGCTCTACCCCCAGCTCTACTCTACCCTGTTCTACCCCCAGCTCTACTTCTCTGTTCTACCCCCAGCTCTACTCTACTCTGTTCTACCCCCAGCTCTACTCTACCCCCAGCTCTACTCTACTCTGCTCTACCCCCAGCTCTACTTCTCTGCTCTACCCCCAGCTCTACTCTACTCTGTTCTACCCCCAGCTCTACTCTACTCTGTTCTACCCCCAGCTCTACTTCTCTGTTCTACCCCCAGCTCTACTTCTCTGTTCTACCCCCAGCTCTACTCTACTCTGTTTTACCCCTAGCTCTACCCCCAGCTCTACTCTACTCTGTTCTACCCCCAGCTCTACTTCTCTGTTCTACCCCCAGCTCTACTCTACTCTGTTCTACCCCCAGCTCTACTCTACTCTGTTCTACCCCCAGTTCTACTCTACTCTGCTCTACCCCCAGCTCTACTCTACCCTGTTCTACCCCCAGCTCTACTTCTCTGTTCTACCCCCAGCTCTACTTCTCTGTTCTATCCCCAGCTCTACTCTACTCTGTTTTACCCCTAGCTCTACCCCCAGCTCTACTCTACTCTGTTCTACCCCCAGCTCTACTTCTCTGTTCTACCCCCAGCTCTACTCTACTCTGCTCTACCCCCAGCTCTACTCTACTCTGCTCTACCCCCAGCTCTACTCTACCCTGTTCTACCCCCAGCTCTACTTCTTTGTTCTACCCCCAGCTCTACTCTACTCTGTTCTACCCCCAGCTCTACTCTACCCCAGCTCTACTCTACTCTGCTCTACCCCCAGCTCTACTTCTCTGCTCTACCCCCAGCTCTACTCTACTCTGTTCTACCCCCAGCTCTGCTCTTTTCTACCCCCAGCTCTACTCTGTTCTACCCCCAGCTCTACTCTGTTCTACCCCCATCTCTGCTCTGTTCTACCCCCAGCTCTGCTCTGTTCTACCCCCAGTTCCGCTCTGTTCTACCCCCAGCTCTGCTCTGTTCTACCCCCAGCTCTGCTCTGTTCTACCCCCAGCTCTGCTCTGTTCTACCCCCAGCTCTACTCTACTCTGTTCTACCCCCAGCTCTACTCTACTCTGTTCTACCCCCAGCTCTACTCTGTTCTACCCCAGCTCTGCTCTGTTCTACCCCCAGCTCTACTCTTCTCTGTTCTACCCCCAGCTCTACTCTACTCTGTTCTACCCCCAGCTCTACTCTACTCTGTTCTACCCCCAGCTCTACTCTAATCCGTTCTACCCCCAGCTCTGCTCTCTTCTACCCCCAGCTCTACTCTGTTCTACCCCCAGCTCTGCTCTGTTCTACCCCCAGCTCTGCTCTCTTCTACCCCCAGCTCTACTCTTCTCTGTTCTACCCCCAGCTCTACTCTACTCTGTTCTACCCCCAGCTCTACTCTACTCTACCCCCAGCTCTACTTCTCTGCTCTACCCCCAGCTCTACTCTACTCTGTTCTACCCCCAGCTCTACTCTACTCTGCTCTACCCCCAGCTCTACTTCTCTGCTCTACCCCCAGCTCTACTCTACTCTGTTCTACCCCCAGCTCTACTCTACCCCCAGCTCTACTCTACTCTGCTCTACCCCCAGCTCTACTTCTCTGCTCTACCCCCAGCTCTACACTACTCTGTTCTACCCCCAGCTCTACTCTACTCTGTTCTACCCCCAGCTCTACTTCTCTGTTCTACCCCCAGCTCTACTTCTCTGTTCTACCCCCAGCTCTACTCTACTCTGTTCTACCCCCAGCTCTACTCTACTCTGCTCTACCCCCAGCTCTACTCTACTCTGCTCTACCCCCAGCTCTACTCTACCCTGTTCTACCCCCAGCTCTACTTCTCTGTTCTACCCCCAGCTCTACTCTACCCCCAGCTCTACTCTACTCTGCTCTACCCCCAGCTCTACTTCTCTGCTCTACCCCCAGCTCTACTCTACTCTGTTCTACCCCCAGCTCTACTCTACTCTTTTCTACCCCCAGCTCTACTTCTCTGTTCTACCCCCAGCTCTACTTCTCTGTTCTACCCCCAGCTCTACTCTACTCTGTTCTACCCCCAGCTCTACTCTACTTTGTTCTACCCCCAGCTCTACTCTACTCTGCTCTACCCCCAGCTCTACTCTACTCTGCTCTACCCCCAGCTCTACTTCTCTGTTCTACCCCCAGCTCTACTTCTCTGTTCTATCCCCAGCTCTACTCTACTCTGTTTTACCCCTAGCTCTACCCCCAGCTCTACTCTACTCTGTTCTACCCCCAGCTCTACTCTGTTCTACCCCCAGCTCTACTCTACTCTGTTCTACCCCCAGCTCTACTCTGTTCTGTTCTACCCCCAGCTCTACTCTGTTCTACCCCCAGCTCTGCTCTGTTCTACCCCCAGCTCTGCTCTGTTCTACCCCCAGCTCTGCTCTGTTCTACCCCCAGCTCTACTCTTCTCTGTTCTACCCCCAGCTCTACTCTACTCTGTTCTACCCCCAGCTCTACTCTACTCTGTTTTACCCCCAGCTCTACTCTACTCTGTTCTACCCCCAGCTCTACTCTACTCTGTTCTACCCCCAGCTCTACTCTACTCTGTTCTACCCCCAGCTCTACTCTACTCTGCTCTACCCCCAGCTCTACTCTGTTCTACCCCCAGCTCTACTCTACTCTGTTCTACCCCCAGCTCTACTTCTCTGTTCTACCCCCAGCTCTACTCTACTCTGTTCTACCCCCAGCTCTACTCTACTCTGTTCTACCCCCAGCTCTACTCTACTCTGTTCTACCCCCAGCTCTACTCTACTCTGTTCTACCCCCAGCTCTACTCTGTTCTACCCCCAGCTCTACTCTGTTCTACCCCCAGCTCTGCTCTGTTCTACCCCCAGCTCTGCTCTGTTCTACCCCCAGCTCTACTCTACTCTGTTCTACCCCCAGCTCTACTCTACTCTATTCTGTTCTACCCCCAGCTCTACTCTATTCTGTTCTACCCCCAGCGCTACTCTATTCTGTTCTACCCCCAGCGCTACTCTATTCTGTTCTACCCCCAGCTCTACTTCTCTGTTCTACCCCCAGCTCTACTCTACTCTGTTCTACCCCCAGCTCTACTCTACTCTACCCCCAGCTCTACTCTACTCTGTTCTACCCCCAGCTCTACTCTACTCTGTTCTACCCCCAGCTCTACTCTACTCTGTTCTACCCCCAGCTCTACTCTACTCTGCTCTACCCCCGGCTCTACTCTACTCTGCTCTACCCCCAGCTCTACTTCTCTGCTCTACCCCCAGCTCTACTCTACTCTGTTCTACCCCCAGCTCTACTCTACTCTGTTCTACCCCCAGCTCTACTTCTCTGCTCTACCCCCAGCTCTACTCTACTCTGTTCTACCCCCAGCTCTACTCTACTCTGTTCAACCCCAGCTCTACTTCTCTGTTCTACCCACAGCTCTACTTCTCTGTTCTACCCCCAGCTCTACTCTACTCCGTTCTACCCCCAGCTCTACTCTACTCTGCTCTACCCCCAGCTCTACTCTGCTCTACTCTACTCTGCTCTACCCCCAGCTCTACTCTACTCTGTTTTACCCCCAGCTCTACTCTACTCTGTTCTACCCCCAGCTCTACTCTACTCTGTTCTACCCCCAGCTCTACTTCTCTGTTCTACCCCCAGCTCTACTCTACTCTGTTCTACCCCCAGCTCTACCCCAGCTCTACTCTACTCTGTTCTACCCCCAGCTCTACCCCAGCTCTACTCTACTCTGTTCTACCCCAGCTCTACTCTGCTCTGTTCTACCCCCAGCTCTGCTCTTTTCTACCCCCAGCTCTGCTCTGTTCTACCCCCAGCTCTAATCTGTTCTACCCCCAGCTCTACTCTGTTCTAACCCCAGCTCTGCTCTCTTCTACCCCCAGCTCTGCTCTGTTCTACCCCCAGTTCTGCTCTGTTCTACCCCCAGCTCTACTCTGTTCTACCCCCAGCTCTACTCTGTTCTACCCCCAGCTCTGCTCTGTTCTACCCCCAGCTCTACTCTGCTCTGTTCTACCCCCAGCTCTGCTCTTTTCTAACCCCAGCTCTGCTCTGTTCTACCCCCAGCTCTAATCTGTTCTACCCCCAGCTCTACTCTGTTCTACCCCCAGCTCTACTCTGTTCTAACCCCAGCTCTGCTCTCTTCTACCCCCAGCTCTGCTCTGTTCTACCCCCAGCTCTACTCTACTCTGTTCTACCCCCAGCTCTACTCTACTCTGTTCTACCCCCTGCTCTACTCTACTCTGCTCTACCCCCAGCTCTACTCTACTCTCTTCTACCCCCAGCTCTACTCTGTTCTATCCCCAGCTCTACTCTGTTCTACCCCCAGCTCTACTCTACTCTGTTCTACCCCCAGCTCTACTCTGTTCTACCCCCAGCTCTACTCTACTCTGTTCTACCCCCAGCTCTACTTCTCTGTTCTATCCCCAGCTCTACTCTGTTCTATCCCCAGCTCTACTCGGTTCTACCCCCAGCTCTACTCTGTTCTACCCCCAGCTCTACTCTACTCTGTTCTACCCCCAGCTCTACTCTACTCTGTTCTACCCCCAGCTCTACTCTACTCTGTTCTACCCCCAGCTCTACTCTGTTCTACCCCCAGCTCTACTCTGTTCTACCCCCAGCTCTGCTCTGTTCTACCCCCAGCTCTGCTCTGTTCTACCCCCAGCTCTACTCTACTCTGTTCTACCCCCAGCGCCACTCTACTCTATTCTGTTCTACCCCCAGCGCTACTCTATTCTGTTCTA
The DNA here is from genome assembly GCF_964263955.1 of Coregonus lavaretus. NCBI lineage: Eukaryota > Metazoa > Chordata > Actinopteri > Salmoniformes > Salmonidae > Coregonus > Coregonus lavaretus. The sequence goes on from NW_028161097.1 coordinate 210,118, forward strand.
CCCCCAGCGCTACTCTATTCTGTTCTACCCCCAGCTCTACTTCTCTGTTCTACCCCCAGCTCTACTTCTCTGTTCTACCCCCAGCTCTACTCTACTCTACTCTGTTCTACCCCCAGCTCTACTCTACTCTGTTCTACCCCCAGCTCTACTCTACTCTGTTCTACCCCCAGCTCTACTCTACTCTGTTCTACCCCCAGCTCTACTCTACTCTGTTCTACCCCCAGCTCTACTCTACTCTGCTCTACCCCCGGCTCTACTCTACTCTGCTCTACTTCTCTGCTCTACCCCCAGCTCTACTCTACTCTGTTCTACCCCCAGCTCTACTCTACTCTGTTCTACCCCCTGCTCTACTTCTCTGCTCTATCCCCAGCTCTACTCTACTCTGTTCTACCCCCAGCTCTACTCTACTCTGTTCAACCCCAGCTCTACTTCTCTGTTCTACCCCCAGCTCTACTTCTCTGTTCTACCCCCAGCTCTACTCTACTCTGTTCTTCCCCCAGCTCTACTCTACTCTGCTCTACCCCCAGCTCTACTCTGCTCTACTCTACTCTGCTCTACCCCCAGCTCTACTCTACTCTGTTCTACCCCCAGCTCTACTCTACTCTGTTCTACCCCCAGCTCTACTTCTCTGTTCTACCCCCAGCTCTACTTCTCTGTTCTACCCCCAGCTCTACTCTGTTCTACCCCAGCTCTGCTCTGTTCTACCCCCAGCTCTACTCTTCTCTGTTCTACCCCCAGCTCTACTCTACTCTGTTCTACCCCCAGCTCTACTCTAATCCGTTCTACCCCCAGCTCTGCTCTCTTCTACCCCCAGCTCTACTCTGTTCTACCCCCAGCTCTGCTCTGTTCTACCCCCAGCTCTGCTCTCTTCTACCCCCAGCTCTACTCTTCTCTGTTCTACCCCCAGCTCTACTCTACTCTGTTCTACCCCCAGCTCTACTCTACTCTACCCCCAGCTCTACTTCTCTGCTCTACCCCCAGCTCTACTCTACTCTGTTCTACCCCCAGCTCTACTCTACTCTGCTCTACCCCCAGCTCTACTTCTCTGCTCTACCCCCAGCTCTACTCTACTCTGTTCTACCCCCAGCTCTACTCTACCCCCAGCTCTACTCTACTCTGCTCTACCCCCAGCTCTACTTCTCTGCTCTACCCCCAGCTCTACACTACTCTGTTCTACCCCCAGCTCTACTCTACTCTGTTCTACCCCCAGCTCTACTTCTCTGTTCTACCCCCAGCTCTACTCTACTCTGTTCTACCCCCAGCTCTACTCTACTCTGCTCTACCCCCAGCTCTACTCTACTCTGCTCTACCCCCAGCTCTACTCTACCCTGTTCTACCCCCAGCTCTACTTCTCTGTTCTACCCCCAGCTCTACTCTACCCCCAGCTCTACTCTACTCTGCTCTACCCCCAGCTCTACTTCTCTGCTCTACCCCCAGCTCTACTCTACTCTGTTCTACCCCCAGCTCTACTCTACTCTTTTCTACCCCCAGCTCTACTTCTCTGTTCTACCCCCAGCTCTACTTCTCTGTTCTACCCCCAGCTCTACTCTACTCTGTTCTACCCCCAGCTCTACTCTACTCTGCTCTACCCCCAGCTCTACTCTACTCTGCTCTACCCCCAGCTCTACTCTACTCTGCTCTACCCCCAGCTCTACTTCTCTGTTCTACCCCCAGCTCTACTTCTCTGTTCTATCCCCAGCTCTACTCTACTCTGTTTTACCCCTAGCTCTACCCCCAGCTCTACTCTACTCTGTTCTACCCCCAGCTCTACTCTGTTCTACCCCCAGCTCTACTCTACTCTGTTCTACCCCCAGCTCTACTCTGTTCTGTTCTACCCCCAGCTCTACTCTGTTCTACCCCCAGCTCTGCTCTGTTCTACCCCCAGCTCTGCTCTGTTCTACCCCCAGCTCTGCTCTGTTCTACCCCCAGCTCTACTCTTCTCTGTTCTACCCCCAGCTCTACTCTACTCTGTTCTACCCCCAGCTCTACTCTACTCTGTTTTACCCCCAGCTCTACTCTACTCTGTTCTACCCCCAGCTCTACTCTACTCTGTTCTACCCCCAGCTCTACTCTACTCTGTTCTACCCCCAGCTCTACTCTACTCTGCTCTACCCCCAGCTCTACTCTGTTCTACCCCCAGCTCTACTCTACTCTGTTCTACCCCCAGCTCTACTTCTCTGTTCTACCCCCAGCTCTACTCTACTCTGTTCTACCCCCAGCTCTACTCTACTCTGTTCTACCCCCAGCTCTACTCTACTCTGTTCTACCCCCAGCTCTACTCTACTCTGTTCTACCCCCAGCTCTACTCTGTTCTACCCCCAGCTCTACTCTGTTCTACCCCCAGCTCTGCTCTGTTCTACCCCCAGCTCTGCTCTGTTCTACCCCCAGCTCTACTCTACTCTGTTCTACCCCCAGCTCTACTCTACTCTATTCTGTTCTACCCCCAGCGCTACTCTATTCTGTTCTACCCCCAGCGCTACTCTATTCTGTTCTACCCCCAGCTCTACTTCTCTGTTCTACCCCCAGCTCTACTTCTCTGTTCTACCCCCAGCTCTACTCTACTCTGTTCTACCCCCAGCTCTACTCTACTCTACCCCCAGCTCTACTCTACTCTGTTCTACCCCCAGCTCTACTCTACTCTGTTCTACCCCCAGCTCTACTCTACTCTGCTCTACCCCCGGCTCTACTCTACTCTGCTCTACCCCCGGCTCTACTCTACTCTGCTCTACCCCCAGCTCTACTTCTCTGCTCTACCCCCAGCTCTACTCTACTCTGTTCTACCCCCAGCTCTACTCTACTCTGTTCTACCCCCAGCTCTACTTCTCTGCTCTACCCCCAGCTCTACTCTACTCTGTTCTACCCCCAGCTCTACTCTACTCTGTTCAACCCCAGCTCTACTTCTCTGTTCTACCCCCAGCTCTACTTCTCTGTTCTACCCCCAGCTCTACTCTACTCCGTTCTACCCCCAGCTCTACTCTACTCTGCTCTACCCCCAGCTCTACTCTGCTCTACTCTACTCTGCTCTACCCCCAGCTCTACTCTACTCTGTTTTACCCCCAGCTCTACTCTACTCTGTTCTACCCCCAGCTCTACTCTACTCTGTTCTACCCCCAGCTCTACTTCTCTGTTCTACCCCCAGCTCTACTCTACTCTGTTCTACCCCCAGCTCTACCCCAGCTCTACTCTACTCTGTTCTACCCCCAGCTCTACTCTGTTCTACCCCCAGCTCTGCTCTGTTCTACCCCCAGCTCTACTCTGCTCTGTTCTACCCCCAGCTCTGCTCTTTTCTACCCCCAGCTCTGCTCTGTTCTACCCCCAGCTCTACTCTGTTCTAACCCCAGCTCTGCTCTCTTCTACCCCCAGCTCTGCTCTGTTCTACCCCCAGTTCTGCTCTGTTCTACCCCCAGCTCTACTCTGTTCTACCCCCAGCTCTACTCTGTTCTACCCCCAGCTCTGCTCTGTTCTACCCCCAGCTCTACTCTGCTCTGTTCTACCCCCAGCTCTGCTCTTTTCTAACCCCAGCTCTGCTCTGTTCTACCCCCAGCTCTAATCTGTTCTACCCCCAGCTCTACTCTGTTCTACCCCCAGCTCTACTCTGTTCTAACCCCAGCTCTGCTCTCTTCTACCCCCAGCTCTGCTCTGTTCTACCCCCAGCTCTACTCTACTCTGTTCTACCCCCAGCTCTACTCTACTCTGTTCTACCCCCTGCTCTACTCTACTCTGCTCTACCCCCAGCTCTACTCTACTCTCTTCTACCCCCAGCTCTACTCTGTTCTATCCCCAGCTCTACTCTGTTCTACCCCCAGCTCTACTCTACTCTGTTCTACCCCCAGCTCTACTCTGTTCTACCCCCAGCTCTACTCTACTCTGTTCTACCCCCAGCTCTACTTCTCTGTTCTATCCCCAGCTCTACTCTGTTCTATCCCCAGCTCTACTCGGTTCTACCCCCAGCTCTACTCTGTTCTACCCCCAGCTCTACTCTACTCTGTTCTACCCCCAGCTCTACTCTACTCTGTTCTACCCCCAGCTCTACTCTGTTCTACCCCCAGCTCTACTCTGTTCTACCCCCAGCTCTACTCTGTTCTACCCCCAGCTCTGCTCTGTTCTACCCCCAGCTCTGCTCTGTTCTACCCCCAGCTCTACTCTACTCTGTTCTACCCCCAGCGCCACTCTACTCTATTCTGTTCTACCCCCAGCGCTACTCTATTCTGTTCTACCCCCAGCGCTACTCTATTCTGTTCTACCCCCAGCTCTACTTCTCTGTTCTACCCCCAGCTCTACTTCTCTGTTCTACCCCCAGCTCTACTCTACTCTACTCTGTTCTACCCCCAGCTCTACTCTACTCTGTTCTACCCCCAGCTCTACTCTACTCTGTTCTACCCCCAGCTCTACTCTACTCTGTTCTACCCCCAGCTCTACTCTACTCTGCTCTACCCCCGGCTCTACTCTACTCTGCTCTACTTCTCTGCTCTACCCCCAGCTCTACTCTACTCTGTTCTACCCCCAGCTCTACTCTACTCTGTTCTACCCCCTGCTCTACTTCTCTGCTCTATCCCCAGCTCTACTCTACTCTGTTCTACCCCCAGCTCTACTCTACTCTGTTCAACCCCAGCTCTACTTCTCTGTTCTACCCCCAGCTCTACTTCTCTGTTCTACCCCCAGCTCTACTCTACTCTGTTCTTCCCCCAGCTCTACTCTACTCTGCTCTACCCCCAGCTCTACTCTGCTCTACTCTACTCTGCTCTACCCCCAGCTCTACTCTACTCTGTTCTACCCCCAGCTCTACTCTACTCTGTTCTACCCCCAGCTCTACTTCTCTGTTCTACCCCCAGCTCTACTTCTCTGTTCTACCCCCAGCTCTACTCTGTTCTACCCCCAGCTCTACCCCAGCTCTACTCTACTCTGTTCTACCCCCAGCTCTACTCTGTTCTACCCCCAGCTCTGCTCTGTTCTACCCCCAGCTCTACTCTGCTCTGTTCTACCCCCAGCTCTGCTCTTTTCTACCCCCAGCTCTGCTCTGTTCTACCCCCAGCTCTAATCTGTTCTACCCCCAGCTCTACTCTGTTCTACCCCCAGCTCTACTCTGTTCTAACCCCAGCTCTGCTCTCTTCTACCCCCAGCTCTGCTCTGTTCTACCCCCAGTTCTGCTCTGTTCTACCCCCAGCTCTACTCTGTTCTACCCCCAGCTCTACTCTGTTCTACCCCCAGCTCTGCTCTGTTCTACCCCCAGCTCTACTCTGCTCTGTTCTACCCCCAGCTCTGCTCTTTTCTAACCCCAGCTCTGCTCTGTTCTACCCCCAGCTCTAATCTGTTCTACCCCCAGCTCTACTCTACTCTCTTCTACCCCCAGCTCTACTCTGTTCTAACCCCAGCTCTGCTCTCTTCTAACCCCAGCTCTGCTCTGTTCTACCCCCAGCTCTACTCTACTCTGTTCTACCCCCAGCTCTACTCTACTCTGTTCTACCCCCTGCTCTACTCTACTCTGCTCTACCCCCAGCTCTACTCTACTCTCTTCTACCCCCAGCTCTACTCTGTTCTATCCCCAGCTCTACTCTGTTCTACCCCCAGCTCTACTCTACTCTGTTATACCCCCATCTCTACTCTGTTCTACCCCCAGCTCTACTCTACTCTGTTCTACCCCCAGCTCTACTTCTCTGTTCTATCCCCAGCTCTACTCTGTTCTATCCCCAGCTCTACTCGGTTCTACCCCCAGCTCTACTCGGTTCTACCCCCAGCTCTACTCTACTTTGTTCTACCCCCAGCTCTACTCTACTCTGTTCTACCCCCAGCTCTACTCTACTCTGTTCTACCCCAAGCTCTACTCTACTCTGTTCTACCCCCAGCTCTACTCTGTTCTACCCCCAGCTCTACTCTGTTCTACCCCCAGCTCTGCTCTGTTCTACCCCCAGCTCTGCTCTGTTCTACCCCCAGCTCTACACTACTCTGTTCTACCCCCAGCTCTACTCTACTCTGTTCTACCCCCAGCTCTACTCTGTTCTACCCCCAGCTCTACTCTGTTCTACCCCCAGCTCTGCTCTGTTCTACCCCCAGCTCTGCTCTGTTCTACCCCCAGCTCTACTCTACTCTGTTCTACCCCCAGCGCCACTCTACTCTATTCTGTTCTACCCCCAGCGCTACTCTATTCTGTTCTACCCCCAGCGCTACTCTATTCTGTTCTACCCCCAGCTCTACTTCTCTGTTCTACCCCCAGCTCTACTCTACTCTACTCTGTTCTACCCCCAGCTCTACTCTACTCTGTTCTACCCCCAGCTCTACTCTACTCTGTTCTACCCCCAGCTCTACTCTACTCTGTTCTACCCCCAGCTCTACTCTACTCTGTTCTACCCCCAGCTCTACTCTACTCTGCTCTACCCCCGGCTCTACTCTACTCTGCTCTACTTCTCTGCTCTACCCCCAGCTCTACTCTACTCTGTTCTACCCCCAGCTCTACTCTACTCTGTTCTACCCCCAGCTCTACTTCTCTGTTCTACCCCCAGCTCTACTCTACTCTGTTCTTCCCCCAGCTCTACTCTACTCTGCTCTACCCCCAGCTCTACTCTGCTCTACTCTACTCTGCTCTACCCCCAGCTCTACTCTACTCTGTTCTACCCCCAGCTCTACTCTACTCTGTTCTACCCCCAGCTCTACTTCTCTGTTCTACCCCCAGCTCTACTTCTCTGTTCTACCCCCAGCTCTACTCTGTTCTACCCCCAGCTCTACCCCAGCTCTACTCTACTCTGTTCTACCCCCAGCTCTACTCTGTTCTACCCCCAGCTCTGCTCTGTTCTACCCCCAGCTCTACTCTGCTCTGTTCTACCCCCAGCTCTGCTCTTTTCTACCCCCAGCTCTGCTCTGTTCTACCCCCAGCTCTAATCTGTTCTACCCCCAGCTCTACTCTGTTCTACCCCCAGCTCTACTCTGTTCTAACCCCAGCTCTGCTCTCTTCTACCCCCAGCTCTGCTCTGTTCTACCCCCAGTTCTGCTCTGTTCTACCCCCAGCTCTACTCTGTTCTACCCCCAGCTCTACTCTGTTCTACCCCCAGCTCTGCTCTGTTCTACCCCCAGCTCTACTCTGCTCTGTTCTACCCCCAGCTCTGCTCTTTTCTAACCCCAGCTCTGCTCTGTTCTACCCCCAGCTCTAATCTGTTCTACCCCCAGCTCTACTCTACTCTCTTCTACCCCCAGCTCTACTCTGTTCTAACCCCAGCTCTGCTCTCTTCTAACCCCAGCTCTGCTCTGTTCTACCCCCAGCTCTACTCTACTCTGTTCTACCCCCAGCTCTACTCTACTCTGTTCTACCCCCTGCTCTACTCTACTCTGCTCTACCCCCAGCTCTACTCTACTCTCTTCTACCCCCAGCTCTACTCTGTTCTATCCCCAGCTCTACTCTGTTCTACCCCCAGCTATACTCTACTCTGTTCTACCCCCATCTCTACTCTGTTCTACCCCCAGCTCTACTCTACTCTGTTCTACCCCCAGCTCTACTTCTCTGTTCTATCCCCAGCTCTACTCTGTTCTATCCCCAGCTCTACTCGGTTCTACCCCCAGCTCTACTCTGTTCTACCCCCAGCTCTACTCTACTTTGTTCTACCCCCAGCTCTACTCTACTCTGTTCTACCCCCAGCTCTACTCTACTCTGTTCTACCCCAAGCTCTACTCTACTCTGTTCTACCCCCAGCTCTACTCTGTTCTACCCCCAGCTCTACTCTGTTCTACCCCCAGCTCTGCTCTGTTCTACCCCCAGCTCTGCTCTGTTCTACCCCCAGCTCTACTCTACTCTGTTCTACCCCCAGCTCTACTCTGTTCTACCCCCAGCTCTACTCTACTCTGTTCATATCCCCAGCTCTACTCTGTTCTACCCCCAGCTCTGCTCTGTTCTACCCCCAGCTCTGCTCTGTTCTACCCCCAGCTCTGCTCTGCTCTACCCCCAGCTCTACTCTACTCTGCTCTACCCCCATCTCTACTCTACCCTGTTCTACCCCCAGCTCTACTTCTCTGTTCTACCCCCAGCTCTACTTCTCTGTTCTACCCCCAGCTCTACTCTACTCTGTTTTACCCCTAGCTCTACCCCCAGCTCTACTCTACTCTGTTCTACCCCCAGCTCTACTCTGTTCTACCCCCAGCTCTACTCTACTCTGTTCTACCCCCAGCTCTGCTCTGTTCTACCCCCAGCTCTACTCTACTCTGTTCTACCCCCAGCTCTACTCTACTCTGTTCTACCCCCAGCTCTACTCTACTCTGTTCTACCCCCAGCTCTACTCTACTCTGTTCTACCCCCAGCTCTACTCTGTTCTACCCCCAGCTCTACTCTGTTCTACCCCCAGCTCTGCTCTGTTCTACCCCCAGCTCTACTCTGCTCTGTTCTACCCCCAGCTCTGCTCTGTTCTACCCCCAGCTCTGCTCTGTTCTACCCCCAGCTCTGCTCTGTTCTACCCCCAGCTCTACTCTGTTCTACCCCCAGCTCTGCTCTGTTCTACCCCCAGCTCTACTCTACTCTGTTCTACCCCCAGCTCTACTCTACTCTATTCTACCCCCAGCTCTACTCTACTCTGTTCTACCCCCAGCTCTACTCTGTTCTACCCCCAGCTCTGCTCTGTTCTACCCCCAGCTCTACTCTGCTCTGTTCTACCCCCAGCTCTGCTCTGTTCTACCCCCAGCTCTGCTCTGTTCTACCCCCAGCTCTGCTCTGTTCTACCCCCAGCTCTGCTCTGTTCTACCCCCAGCTCTGCTCTGTTCTACCCCCAGCTCTACTCTGTTCTACCCCCAGCTCTGCTCTGTTCTACCCCCAGCTCTACTCTACACTGTTCTACCCCCAGCTCTGCTCTCTTCTACCCCCAGCTCTGCTCTGTTCTACCCCCAGCTCTACTCTTTTCTACCCCAGCTCTGCTCTGTTCTACCCCCAGCTCTGCTCTGTTCTACCCCCAGCTCTACTCTGTTCTACCCCCAGCTCTACATCTCTGTTCTACCCCCAGCTCTACTTCTCTGTTCTACCCCCAGCTCTACTCTACTCTGTTCTACCCCCAGCTCTACTCTACTCTGTTCTACCCCCAGCTCTACTCTACTCTGTTCTACCCCCAGCTCTACTCTGTTCTACCCCCAGCTCTGCTTTTCTCCTGCCCTATCTGCTGGTGCAGAGCTGATTATCAATATCAAGGGTAGGCAACTATACTGAACAAAAATATAAATGCAACATGCAACAATTTCAACGGTTTTATTGAGTTACAGTTCATTTAAGGAAATCAGTCAATTGAAATAAATTCATTAGGCCCTAATCTATGGATTTCACATGACTGGTTAGGGGCGCAGCCACCCACTGGGGAGCCAGGCCCACCCACCTGGGAGCCAGGCCCACCCACCTGGGAGCCAGGCCCACCCACCTGGGAGCCAGGCCCACCCACTGGGGAGCCAGGCCCACCCACTGGGGAGCCAGGCCCACCCACCTGGGAGCCAGGCCCACCCACCTGGGAGCCAGGCCCACCCACTGGGGAGCCAGGCCCACCCACCTGGGAGCCAGGCCCACCCACCTGGGAGCCAGGCCCAGCCAATCAGAATGAGTTTTTCCCCACAAAAGGGCGTTATAACAGACAGAAATACTCCTCAGTTCATCAGCTGTCCGGATGGCTGGTCTCGCAGGTGAAGAAGCCAGATGTGGAGATCCTGGGCTGGCGTGGTTATACGTGGTCTGCAGTTGTGAGGATGGTTGGACGTTGGAGGTGGCTTATGGTAGAGAAATGAACATTACATTTTCTGGCAACAGCTCTGGTGGACATTACTGCAGTCAGCATGCCAATTGCACGCTCCCTCAACTTGAGACATCTGTGGCATTGTGTTGTGTGACAAAACTGCACATTTTAGAGTGGCCTTTTATTGTCCCCAGCACAAGGTGCACCTGTGTAATGATCATGCTGTTTAATCAGCTTCTTGATATGCCACACCTGTCAGGTGGATGGATTCTTTTGTCAAAGGAGAAATTCTCCCTAAAAGGGATGTAAACAAATGTATGCACTCAGTTGGAGAGAAATAAGCTTTTTGTGCGTATGGAACATTTTGGGGATCTTTTATTTCAGCTCATGAAACATGGGACCAACACTTTACATGTTGCGTTTACATTTTTGTTCAGTATAGATTTAGCCGCGGGACGAATTTTGTCCGAATGGATGGTTGGTGGGCTGGAATATAATTATAATAATTTGAACGCTGCAAATTGACCACCAGGAAGTCCAAAAATAGATTGTATTTGAAAATAACATGATATCATTTCAGACCTTGATTACATTGAGACACAATCACAAATCTTTATTTTTATTCTATGGAATACTTGGGAACATATGTGACCGACCGGCTCGATTCGGTCTTATGTAGCAAAATTTGAAATTGAGTTTTTTACATTGGATAAAAGTAGAGACAGAGCTAGAAAATGGTATATCATACACTGCAGTTGAGGAACAATGGGAAAGTAATTCTGCTTTGAAAGTTGATCAACTTGTAACCTCACTTTTGAGAAAATGTCCCTTGAATGTTTTGGTACCTAATGGAGAGCTCTGTCTACTAGTTTGAAGATGTAATCCGGAGCCTTCTGTGTGTTCTCTTTTTGGCTCTGTCTGCATATTTGCATTCAAACGCCAGAATTTTCTCCATCTCCTTAGCTATCATACTCTAATTCCACTGATTTCAAAACTCAGTCCTCCAGAAAGTGGAGGGCAACACTTATGCAGTTCTACTACGTGAGATCTTTCAAAAAAGGATTACCTACAGATACTGACCAGCTCATATTATAGACAGAAGGTGCTACATGGAAGACCAATCCGAACTCATCTCTCGACATGTCCAGCCCATTCATTATCTCAGCCAATCAGCCAATCATGGCTAGCGGGAAGGTTGCTGACTTTTTCCGTGGCTAAATCAACTAGGCTCGTAATTTAACCAGAAGGCATTTCTGCCCCAAAAAAGCATTTTGATTTTTTAAAAGTTTACGTTCAAATGGCGCTACTGTGAAGTAGTGACGTGCGACAAATGCCTAGTTTCCTGAAACGAGTCGCATATATCCACATTCTTTGCTGATTTAAAAAAAAAACTTGCAGTCCGGTTTTGACCCGCGGGCCGCCTATTGCCCCCTGATCTACATAAATACTTTAATTCACTCCTGGACTAACTTGTTGACTAACTTGTTGACTAACTTGTTGACTCCTAATATTATTCTCTCCTCTCTCCCCCTCCTCCCTTTTCTCTGTCTCCCTCCCCATCTCTCTCCCCCTCCTCCCTCTTCTCTGTCGCCCTCCCCATCTCTCTCCCCCTCCCCATCTCTCTCCCCCTCCCCATCTCTCTCCCCCTCCCCATCTCTCTCCCCCTCCCCATCTCTCTCCCCCTCCCCATCTCTCTCCCCCTCCTCCCTCTTCTCTGTCGCCCTCCCCATCTCTCTCCCCCTCCCCATCTCTCTCCCCCTCCCCATCTCTCTCCCCCTCCCCATCTCTCTCCCCCTCCCCATCTCTCTCCCCCTCCCCATCTCTCTCCCCCTCCCCATCTCTCTCCCCCTCCTCCCTCTTCTCCATCTCCCTCTCCACCTCACTCTCTGTCCTCATTTTTTCACCCCCTTCCCCTGTCTCTCCAGGACCAATCAGCAGCATCCTGGTGAACCGCTATGGCAGTCGACCAATCATGATCCTAGGAGGCTGTCTGTCAGGAAGTGGTTTGATAGCAGCTTCCTTCTGCAACACTGTGCAACAACTCTACTTCTGTGTCGGAGTCATCGGAGGTACCACCAACCCTGTGTGTGTGGCCACGTTTTCTAATACAGTAGTTTACTCATCATTGCCTCTCTCCCTCCCTTTCCTCCCCTCCCTCTCAATCTCCCTCCCCCCTTCCCTCCCTCCTCCCCTTTCCTCACCTGCCCTCCTTCCCTCCCTCCTCCTCTTCCCTCCCTCTCTCCCTCCCTCCTCCCCTTCCCTCCCTCTCTCCCTCCCTTTCCTCCCCTGCCCTCCTTCCCTCCCTCCTCCCCTTCCCTCCCCCTCTCCCTCCCTTTCCTCCCCTGCCCTCCTTCCCTCCCTCCTCCTCTTCCCTCCCTCTCTCCCTCCCTTTCCTCCCCTACCCTCCTTCCCTCCCTCCTCCCCTTCCCTCCCCCTCTCCCTCCCTTTCCTCCCCTACCTCTCAATCTCCCCTGCCCTCCTTCCCTCCCTCCTCTCCTTCCCTCCCTCTCTCCCTCCTTCCCTCTCCTCCACTCCCTTCCTCCCCTGTCTAGGTCTGGGTCTAGCGTTCAACCTGAACCCGGCGTTGACTATGATTGGTAAATACTTCTACAAGCGTCGTCCTATAGCTAATGGCATTGCCATGGCGGGCAGCCCAGTCTTCCTGTCCACGCTGGCTCCTCTTAACTCCTGGTTCTTCGACCAGTTTGGCTGGAGGGGCTCCTTCCTCATCCTGGGTGGTCTACTGCTCAACTGCTGTGTAGCCGGGTCCTTGATGAGACCCATCGGACCCAAACCCTCTCCGGCCAAACCTGCCGACCCCCAACTGTCGGAGAACGCGGCGGTGAAGAAGGCGGAGTCTAATCTGACGTTGATGCAGCGTGTCAATGCCGTGATCGACCTGACACTGTTTAAACACCGCGGCTTCCTGCTGTATCTCCTTGGCAACGTCATCATGTTCTTTGGCCTGTTCTCTCCCCTTGTGTTCCTCTCCAACTACGCTAAGAGTAAAGACATCAGCAAAGAGAAGGCTGCTCTACTCCTCTCC
>NW_028161097.1:225346-285767 GCF_964263955.1 Coregonus lavaretus
AAGATTTCTGGCTCTCACAGACCTGTAACTTCTTCTTTAAGAGGCTCCTCTGTCCTCCACTCGTTACCTGTATTAATGGCACCTGTTTGAACTTGTTATCAGTATAAAAGAAACCTGTCCACAACCTCAAACAGTCACACTCCAAACTCCACTATGGCCAAGACCAAAGAGCTGTCAAAGGACACCAGAAACAAAATTGTAGACCTGCACCAGGCTGGGAAGACTGAATCTGCAATAGGTAAGCAGCTTGGTTTAAAGAAATCAACTGTGGGAGCAATTATTAGGAAATGGAAGACATACAAGACCACTGATAATCTCCCTCGATCTGGGGCTCCACGCAAGATCTCACCCCGTGGGGTCAAAATGATCAAAAGAACGGTGAGCAAAAATCCCAGAACCACACGGGGGGACCTAGTGAATGACCTGCAGAGGGCTGGGACCAAAGTAACAAAGCCTACGATCAGTAACACACTACGCCGCCAGGGACTCAAATCCTGCAGTGCTAGACGTGTCCCCCTGCTTAAGCCAGTACATGTCCAGGCCCGTCTGAAGTTTGCTAGAGTGCATCCAGAAGAGGATTGGGAGAATGTCATATCGTCAGATGAAACCAAAATATAACTTTTTGGTAAAAACTCAACTCGTCGTGTTTGGAGGACAAAGAATGCTGAGTTGCATCCAAAGAACACCATACCTACTGTGAAGCATGGGAGTGAAAACATCATACTTTGGGGCTGTTTTTCTGCAAAGGGACCAGGACGACTGATCCGTGTAAAGGAAAGAATGAATGGGGCCATGTATCGTGAGATTTTGAGTGAAAACCTCCTTCCATCAGCAAGGGCATTGAAGATGAAACGTGGCTGGGTCTTTCAGCATGACAATGATCCCAAACACACCGCCCGGGCAACGAAGGAGTGGCTTCGTAAGAAGCATTTCAAGGTCCTGGAGTCTCCAGATCTCAACCCCATAGAAAATCTTTGGAGGGAGTTGAAAGTCCGTGTTGCCCAGCGACAGCCCCAAAACATCACTGCTCTAGAGGAGATCTGCATGGAGGAATGGGCCAAAATACCAGCAACAGTGTGTGGAAACCTTGTGAAGACTTACAGAAAACGTTTGACCTGTGTCATTGCCAACAAAGGGTATATAACAAAGTATTGAGAAACTTTTGTTATTGACCAAATACTTATTTTCCACCATAATTTGCAAATAAATTCATTAAAAATCCTACAATGTGATTTTCTGGATTTTTTTTCCTCATTTTGTCTGTCATAGTTGACGTGTACCTATGATGAAAATTACAGGCCTCTCTCATCTTTTTAAGTGGGAGAACTTGCACAATTGTTGGCTGACTAAATACTTTTTTTCCCCACTGTACATACATACATACATACATACATACATACATACATACATACATACATACATACATACATACATACATACATACATACATACATACAGTGGGGGAAAAAAGTATTTAGTCAGCCACCAATTGTGCAAGTTCTCCCACTTAAAAAGATGAGAGGCCTGTAATTTTCATCATAGGTACACGTCAACTATGACAGACAAATTGAGGGGAAAAAATCCAGAAAATCACATTGTAGGATTTTTTATGAATTTATTTGCAAATGATGGTGGAAAATAAGTATTTGGTCACCTACAAACAAGCAAGATTTCTGGCTCTCACAGACCTGTAACTTCTTCTTTAAGAGGCTCCTCTGTCCTCCACTCTTTACCTGTATTAATGGCACCTGTTTGAACTTGTTATCAGTATAAATGACCCCTGTCCACAACCTCAAACAGTCACACTCCAAACTCCACTATGGCCAAGACCAAAGAGCTGTCAAAGGACACCAGAAACAAAATTGTAGACCTGCACCAGGCTGGGAAGACTGAATCTGCAATAGGTAAACAGCTTGGTTTGAAGAAATCAACTGTGGGAGCAATTATTAGGAAATGGAAGACATACAAGACCACTGATAATCTCCCTCGATCTGGGGCTCCACGCAAGATCTCACCCCGTGGGGTCAAAATGATCACAAGAACGGTGAGCAAAAATCCCAGAACCACACGGGGGACCTAGTGAATGACCTGCAGAGAGCTGGGACCAAAGTAACAAAGCCTACCATCAGTAACACACTACGCCGCCAGGGACTCAAATCCTGCAGTGCCAGACGTGTCCCCCTGCTTAAGCCAGTACATGTCCAGGCCCGTCTGAAGTTTGCTAGAGTGCATTTGGATGATCCAGAAGAGGATTGGGAGAATTTCAGATGAAACCAAAATATAACTTTTTGGTAAAAACTCAACTCGTCGTGTTTGGAGGACAAAGAATGCTGAGTTGCATCCAAAGAACACCATACCTACTGTGAAGCATGGGGGTGGAAACATCATGCTTTGGGGCTGTTTTTCTGCAAAGGGACCAGGACGACTAATCCGTGTAAAGGAAAGAATGAATGGGGCCATGTATCGTGAGATTTTGAGTGAAAACCTCCTTCCATCAGCAAGGGCATTGAAGATGAAACGTGGCTGGGTCTTTCAGCATGACAATGATCCCAAACACACCGCCCGGGCAACGAAGGAGTGGCTTCGTAAGAAGCATTTCAAGGTCCTGGAGTGGCCTAGCCAGTCTCCAGATCTCAACCCCATAGAAAATCTTTGGAGGGAGTTGAAAGTCCGTGTTGCCCAGCGACAGCCCCAAAACATCACTGCTCTAGAGGAGATCTGCAAGGAGGAATGGGCCAAAATACCAGCAACAGTGTGTGAAAACCTTGTGAAGACTTACAGAAAACGTTTGACCTGTGTCATTGCCAACAAAGGGTATATAACAAAGTATTGAGAAACTTTTGTTATTGACCAAATGCTTATTTTCCACCATAATTTGCAAATAAATTCATTAAAAATCCTACAATGTGATTTTCTGGAGAAAAAAAATCTAATTTTGTCTGTCATAGTTGACGTGTACCTATGATGAAAATTACAGGCCTCTCTCATCTTTTTAAGTGGGAGAACTTGCACAATTGGTGGCTGACTAAATACTTTTTTCCCCCACAGTGGGGAGAACAAGTATTTGATACACTGCCGATTATGCAGGTTTTCCTACTTACAAAGCATGTAGAGGTCTGTAATTTTTATCATAGGTACACTTCAACTGTGAGAGACGGAATCTAAAACAAAAATCCAGAAAATCACATTGTATGATTTTTAAGTAATTAATTTGCATTTTATTGCATGACATAAGTATTTGATACATCAGAAAAGCAGAACTTAATATTTGGTACAGAAACCTTTGTTTGCAATTACAGAGATCATACGTTTCCTGTAGGTCTTGACCAGGTTTGCACACACTGCAGCAGGGATTTTGGCCCACTCCTCCATACAGACCTTCTCCAGATCCTTCAGGTTTCGGGGCTGTCGCTGGGCAATACGGACTTTCAGCTCACTCCAAAGATTTTCTATTGGGTTCAGGTCTGGAGACTGGCTAGGCCACTCCAGGACCTTACATGGCCCCATCCATCCTCCCCTCAATACGGTGCAGTCGTCCTGTCCCCTTTGCAGAAAAGCATCCCCAAAGAATGATGTTTCTACCTCCATGCTTCACGGTTGGGATGGTGTTCTTGGGGTTGTACTCATCCTTCTTCTTCCTCCAAACACGGCGTTCCTCCAAACACGGAGTTTAGACCAAAAAGCTCGATTTTTGTCTCATCAGACCACATGACCTTCTCCCATTCCTCCTCTGGATCATCCAGATGGTCATTGGCAAACTTCAGACAGGCCTGGACATGCGCTGGCTTGAGCAGGGGGACCTTGCGTGCGCTGCAGGATTTTAATCCATGACGGCGTAGTGTGTTACTAATGGTTTTCTTTGAGACGGTGGTCCCAGCTCTCTTCAGGTCATTGACCAGGTCCTGCCATGTAGTTCTGGGCTGATCCCTCGCCTTCCTCATGATCGTTGATGCCCCACGAGGTGAGATCTTACATGGAGCCCCAGACTGAGGGTGATTGACCGTCATCTTGAACTTCTTCCATTTTCTAATAATTGCGCCAACAGTTGTTGCCTTCTCACCAAGCTGCTTGCCTATTGTCCTGTAGCCCATCCCAGCCTTGTGCAGGTCTACAATTGTATCCCTGATGTCCTTACACAGCTCTCTGGTCTTGGCCATTGTGGAGAGGTTGGAGTCTGTTTGATTGAGTGTGTGGACAGGTGTCTTTTATACAGGTAACGAGTTCAAACAGGTGCAGTTAATACAGGTAATGAGTGGAGAACAGGAGGGCTTCTTAAAGAAAAAACGAACAGGTCTGTGAGAGCCGGAATTCTTACTGGTTGGTAGGTGATCAAATACTTATGTCATGCAATAAAATGCAAATGAATTACTTAAAAATCATATAATGTGATTTTCTGGATTTTTGTTTTAGATTCCGTCTCTCACAGTTGAAGTGTACCTATGATAAAAATTACAGATCACTACATGCTTAGTAAGTAGGAAAACCTGCAAAATCGGCAGTGTATCAAATACTTGTTCTCCCCACTGTGTGTGTGTGTATATATATATATATATATATATATATATATATATATATATATATATATATATATACATATATATATATATATATACATATACAGATATTTGGTCCTGTTTATCACAATGGACAAATGTCCCTTTTTGTCATCATTAACATCTGCCAACTCTCCCTTTCCCTTCTCTCTTTCTCTCTTTTTCTTTACCTCCCGCTCTCTCTCCCCCTCTCTCTCTCCCCCCCCCCTCCAGGTCGTTTCTATGACTTGTATGGTGACTACCAGTGGACCTATCTGTGTTGTGGTATCATCCTCATCATCTCCTCAGTCTTCCTCTTCGTCGGGATGGGCATCAACTACAAGCTGCTGGAGAGAGAGGAGAAGGAGGAGAAGAGGAGAGAGACGGAGGAGTGCACAGCCATGCTGGAGGGAGAGAAGGAAAGAGGGGGGGGGAGTAGTGAAGCCACACCCATGACGGATGTTTCTAAGATGGATGAAGATACTGTATAGCAGGGGTGGGCAAGTGGCTGGTCGGGGGGCCAAAACATTATTATAATAATTTGAACACTGCAAATTCACCACAACTAATTTTAAATAACATGATAATTTCATACATTGATTACATTGAGACAAAATCACAAATCTTTATTTTTATTCATAGGAATAGTTGGGAGCATATTTTCATAAATGTAAATCATTTTTAGCTGAATTCCTGAATCCCCCCCTATTATTATTATTATTATTATTATTATTATTATTATTATTATTATTACTTCGTGGGCCCAAAAAATCACTTGTGATTTGAACCTCTTTTAAACTGTCCAGTTTAGCTGAGAAGCTTTTTAAACACTTTGAACAACTTTCTGAAGACAGACACAACCTTTCTCACCGGTGTGTGTGTGTGTGTGTGTGTGGACGTGTTTAACTATTCTTGTGGGGACCAGAAGTCCCCTCAAGAATAGTAAACAAACAAAAATTTGACCAACTGGGGACATTTTGTTTGTCCCCACAAGGTCAAATGCTATTTCTAGAGGGTTTAGGGTTAAGGTTAGAATTACGTTAAGGGTTAGGGTTAGGAGCTAGGGTTAGGTTTAGGGTTAAGGTTAGGGTTAGGGTTAGGGGTTAGGGAAAATAGGATTTTGAATGGGACTGAATTGTGTGTCCCCACAAGGTTAGCTGTACAAGACTGGTGTGTGTGTGTGTGTGTGTGTGTGTGTGTTGCTGCTAGTGTATGTGACTCTCAGGCCTATGGGACTGACAGACCGGCAGGAACGCAGACAGACAGGCAGACAGACAGGCAGGCAGGCAGGCAGGCAGACAGACAGACAGACAGACAGAGAGACGGGCGTTTCTTTTAGTACTGTATCAAATCAGCAGATACTGTATCAATGCGTCCCAAATGGAACCCTATTCTCTTTATAGTGCACTAAAGTAGTGCACTAAGGTAAAGGGTACTATTTGAGAGGCGCCCTCCTATGTCTGCAGATACAGTATGAGCGTTAATTCAGTAAATCCTTCCATTCAGAAGTCTGAGGTAGTACTGGCTGTGACCAGGAGGGGGCAGTAGAGTCTTTAGAACAGTGGTCACCAACCTTTTCTGAGTCAAGATCACTTTCGCAGTCAAAAAACAAGCCGAGCTTTACAGCTCAGATAGTATTTCTTTAAATTACTTTAAAAATTTAACATTAACCTAATAAAAACAGTTTTGTAGGAATTAGGTTTGTGCAGTAGGCCTAATACATTATCACAGCATATTGGCTATATGCCTGGCCTGTCAATATTGTTATTCTCAGACCATATTATATTTCAAAACTCCAGCTTTGATAACTAAATAGATCAGTTGGTGTAGCACTTGCGAGGCACTGCAGAGCATGAATTGAAATAATTCGCTTTTTTATTTTACTGGACTGATGGTACCTGCATCTTATGTTCATGGTGCTTTCAAGACAACTGGGAACTTGAGAAAAATAAAACTAGGTCAAATCATGACGTCAGTGATCTTCAGGTCGGAAAATCGGAGCTCTAGAAAGATGCCAGAGTTTCGACTTGGAATTCCGAATTGGATGACCGTTAAACTATTTTTCCCAGTCGGATCTAAAAAAAAAAAACATTGAGAGTTCCCAGTTTTCTTGAACACGCTGAAGTCTGAAGGCAGATATTTCCGAGTTCCCAGTTGTTGTGAACACGGCATTAGTCTCAGCAGAGGGAGGGAGAGAGCAGAAGAGGGTCCGCCTCTCACGGTCCCTTCTCTCCTTCCTTTCCTATGGTGAGACTGACCAGAGAGAGGGGACACCGTCTTCCACCTGATGGTGTAACTCGAGTCGCACCGCATCTGCCTCATGCACAAATTCATGTTGTTCCTACGACCAGAGAAAGTGAAATATTCCTCGATATTAAAATAGACAGGACGAGCTGCTAATAATAATGAAAACAGGGTTATTATACACTTGGCTACGTATTCATTACAGCTGCAGAGCCAGTGGAAGTATGAAGCGCGTTTTATGTTTTGTAATAGTGTTGAATAAAAACAGTGTTGACAGTGCTGAGTAAACATGCACCTCTTTGCTGTATTCTATGACAGTCTCTCTGTGGTCATGGTTTTAAAAGTTATTCAATCTTATGTAGGCTAGTAGCCTATCAAACTTTGCTGTGGCCAGGGTCCTGGAAGATCTATAGGCACAGTGATTTGCGTTATCCGATTGGCCAGCGCAGTACACACACTCAATTTAGGCACAGATCGCCCGGTCTGCCGGGTATGCGGGGTTGATCTTTTCAGACAAATTAAACATTTCAAAATGGGAACACTTTGCCAACCTGGTGCGCAAGGCTTCTGAATCAATGCACCTACCTACCACCAACATCGCAACACAAATAAAAAAGGATAGCAAACTTTTATCGTTGGCTTTTCTACAGAAATGTTTAGTGATCGACCAGGAATGCCTTGAAGATCGACCAGTGGCGACCACTGCTTTATAACGTTCAGAAGTCTGGGTTAGTACCGGCTGTAACCAGGAGGGGGCAGTAGAGCCTTTAGAACAGAACGTTCTCTCTGGGTTAGGTTGACAAGGGGACAAAGATTTATCCTCAATTTTTCTACCTTTCAGATTTTTGTCATTTCACTCCATCGATCAGCACTGAAGAAATGTTTTTAAAAACAGAATGAAATAATGTTTGTAACACTTGTGCCATGATATTGTGATGCAGCCTTTACATTGTGTGTGTGTGTGTGACGTCATGTTTAAAGGAAGTGTTTCATCTCATGTTTTTCCGATTGATTGGTTATGCCGCACTGTGGTCTGTTTAGAGTATGGGCTGAGTTGTGCGTGTCAATGTAATAGAATGCATTCTGCCTACAACAAAATCTCTCGCATTGTTAGTTTTGCATATTAAGTCTTGCTAGTTAGTTTTGTTTCGGTATGTTGCATAGAAAGTGGCTAATATTGCGTTGATTCTATCACAATTCCACAGCAAAGGGAAACATCGATAGTGTTAATTAAGGGGGAAAACTCTAGGAAGTTGAGTGAAGTTCAATCTCATGCTTCATCTTAGAGGGAACATTGCTTGTGATTTATTGTTGAACAAGCCAGCAGATTGACCTGTTGAGTTTGGAGAACAGTAGAGAACATTATATTACATTTCACTGGAAAGAAAACATGATTGTGTAAAAAGAACAAATGATGCAGTGCTACTTTTTATGGGGAGGAAATTAATAAACCATTTTAAACAGAACGCTGTCTCATTGTGTGTGTCAATACAAAACCATGTGTGTGTGTTTCTGATTTAATAAAGTCTATCAATACAAAAATACAGCAGACATGTGATATGAATGAAATAGAACTAAACTCGAATAGATTTTATTACAATATTTATAAAGTGGTATCACCAATACTAGAACTAGCTTCATGTTCTTCTGTCTAAACTGCTGGACATAGTGAAACCTTACCACTCAGAATATAGAACTGATCTCACGCACATATACAGGTAAAAGTCAGTAAATTAGAATATTTTGAAAAACTTGATTTATTTCAGTAATTGCATTCAAAAGGTGTAACTTGTACATTATATTTATTCATTGCACACAGACTGATGCATTCAAATGTTTATTTCATTTAATTTTGATGATTTGAAGTGGCAACAAATGAAAATCCAAAATTCCGTGTGTCACAAAATTAGAATATTACTTAAGGCTAATACAAAAAAGGGATTTTTTAGAAATGTTGGCCAACTGAAAAGTATGAAAATGAAAAATATGAGCATGTACAATACTCAATACTTGGTTGGAGCTCCTTTTGCCTCAATTACTGCATTAATGCGGCGTGGCATGGAGTCGATGAGTTTCTGGCACTGCTCAGGTGTTATGAGAGCCCAGGTTGCTCTGATAGTGGCCTTCAACTCTTCTGCGTTGTTGGGTCTGGCATTCTGCATCTTCCTTTTCACAATACCCCACAGATTTTCTATGGGGCTAAGGTCAGGGGAGTTGGCTGGCCAATTTAGAACAGAAATACCATGGTCCGTAAACCAGGCACGGGTAGATTTTGCGCTGTGTGCAGGCGCCAAGTCCTGTTGGAACCTGAAATCTCCATCTCCATAGAGCAGGTCAGCAGCAGGAAGCATGAAGTGCTCTAAAACTTGCTGGTAGACGGCTGCGTTGACCCTTGATCTCAGGAAACAGAGTGGACCGACACCAGCAGATGACATGGCACCCCAAACCATCACTGATGGTGGAAACTTTACACTAGACTTCAGGCAACGTGGATCCTGTGCCTCTCCTGTCTTCCTCCAGACTCTGGGACCTCGATTTCCAAAGGAAATGCAAAATTTGCTTTCGTCAGAAAACATGACTTTAGACCACTCAGCAGCAGTCCAGCTCTTTTTTTCCTTAGCCCAGGTGAGACGCTTTTCGCGCTGTTTCTTGGTCAACAGTGGCTTGACACGAGGTATGCGGCAGTTGAAACCCATGTCTTTCAAGCGTCTCTTGGTGGTGGATCTTGAAGCCCTGACTCCAGCAGCTGTCCACTCCTTGTGAATCTCCCCCACATTTTTGAATGGGTTTTTTTTCACAATCTTGACTAGGGCGCGGTGATCCCTATCGCTTGTACACTTTTTCTGACCACAGTTTTTCCTTCCCTTTGCCTCTCTATTAATGTGTTTGGACACAGAGCTCTGAGAACAGCCAGCCTCTTCTGCAATAACCTTTTGTGTCTTTCCCTCCTTGTGCAATGTGTCGATGGTCGCCTTTTGGACAGCTGTCAAATCTGAAGTCTTCCCCATGTTTGTGTAGGCTTCAGAACTGGACTGAGAGACCATTTAAAGCCCTTTGCAGGTGTTTTGAGTTAATCAGCTGATTATTTTGTGGCACCAGGTGTCTTCAAAATGTAACCCTTACACAATATTCTAATTTTGTGACACACGGAATTTTGGATTTTCATTTGTTGCCACTTCAAATCATCAAAATTAAATGAAATAAACATTTGAATGCATCAGTCTGTGTGCAATGAATAAATATAATGTACAAGTTACACCTTTTGAATGCAATTACTGAAATAAATCAAGTTTTTCAAAATATTCTAATTTACTGACTTTTACCTGTATATACATATACAGAACCAGTCAAAAGGTTGGACACGCCTTCTCATTCCAGGGTTTTTGTTTATTTTGTTTATATTTTCTACATTGTAGAATAATAGTGAAGACATCAAAACTATGAAATAACACATATGGAACCATGTAGTAACCAAAAAGGTGATAAACAAATCAAAATATATTTTATATTTGAGATTCTTCAAATAGCCACCCTTTGCCTTGATGACAGCTTTGCACACTCTTGGCATTCTCTCAACCAGCTTCATAAGGTAGTCACCTGGAATGCATTTCAATTAACAGGTGTGTCTTGTTAAAAGTTAATTTGTGGAATTTTGTTCTTTAATGCGTTTGAGCCAATCAGTTGTGTTGTGAGAAAATAGTCCTATTTGGTAAAAGATCAAGTCCATATTATGGCAAGAACAGCTCAAATAACCAAAGAGAAACGACAGTCCATCATTACTTAAAGACATGAAGGTCAGTCAATACTGACTTAGAATGTTTCTTCAAGTGCAGTCGCAAAAACTACCAAGCACTATGATGAAACTGCCTCTCATGAGGACCGCCACAGTAATGGAAGACCCAGAGTTACCTCTGTTGCAGAGGATAAGTTCATTAGATTTACCAGCCTCAGAAATTGCAGCCCAAATAAATGCTTCTCAACATCAACTGTTCAGAGGAGACTGTGTGAATCAGGCCTTCATGGTCGAATTGCTGCAAAGAAACCACTACTAAAGGACACCGATAAGAAGAAGAGACTTGCTTGGGCCAAGAAATACGAGCAATGGACATTAGACCGGTGGAAATTTGTCCTTTGGTCTGGAGTCCAAATTTGAGATTTTTGGTTCCAACCGCCATATTTTTGTGGGACAGGCGGTGTAAGGGCTATTTTACCAAGAAGGAGAGTGATGGAGTGCTGCATCAGATGACCTGGCCTCCACAATCCCCCGACCTCAACCAAATTGAGATGGTTTGGGATGAGTCGGACCACAGAGTGAAGGAAAAGCAGCCAGCATATGTGGGAACTCCAAGACTATTGGAAAAGCATTCCAGGTGAAGCTGGTTGAGAGAATGCCAAGAGTGTGCAAAGCTGTCATCAAGGCAAAGGGTGGCTATTTGAAGAATCTCAAATATAAAATATATTTTGATTTGTTTAACACTTTTTTGGTTACTAAATGATTCCATATGTGTTATTTCATAGTTTTGATATCTTCACTATTATTCTACAATGTAGAAAATAGTAAAAATACAGAAAAACCCTGTAAGTATTCAGACCCTTTACTCAGTACTTTGTTGAAGCACTTTTGGCAGCGATTACAGCCTAGAGTATTGGGTGTGACACTTGGCACACCTGTATTTGGGGAGTGTCACGATCGTTGAACGGAGTGGACCAAGGCGCAGCGTGATGAGCGAACATACTTTATTATCTTTAGTGATAACAAGAACAAAACAATAAACGAACAACGTGACGTCCTAGGTTAAACAACCAACACGGAACAAACCAAATGGAACAAGATCCCACAACTACTGTGGGTAACCTGGCTGCTTAAGTATGGCTCCCAATCAGAGACAACAAGCAACAGCTGATACTCGTTGCCTCTGATTGAGAACCATACTGGCCAACATAGAAAACACAACTCTAGAATACCGACATAGAACAAGAACACATAGAATCTACACACCCTGGCTCAACATATAGAGTCCCCAGAGCCAGGATGTGACAGTACCCCCCCCCAAAGGCGCGGACTCAACATAAACCAAACAGGGGAGGGCTGGGTGGGCATTCCTCCTCGGAGGCGGTTCCGGCTCCGGGCTTGCCCACCACCCTCCAATAATCCCCCCGTAGCGCCCCTGGTCCGGTCCCGCTGGCTGGAGCTGGACTGGACATCGTAGGAGCGGATTGCTTAAGCTCCGGTGTGGAGCAGCTGACCGGTACCTGACCAGGCACCGGTGACCCAGGCACGGGTTGTGCCGGACTGACGACGCGCACCCCTGGCTTGGTGCGTGGAGCAGGAACGGGCCGGACCGGGCTGACGATGCGCACCCCTGGCTTGGTGCGTGGAGCAGCAACGGGCCGGACCGGGCTGACGATGCGCACCCCTGGCTTGGTGCGTGGAGCAGGAACGGGCCGGACCGGGCTGACGATGCGCACCCCTGGCTTGGTGCGTGGAGCAGCAACGGACCGGACCGGGCTGACGATGCGCACCCCTGGTTTGGTGCGTGGAGCAGGAACGGGCCGGACCGGGCTGACGATGCGCACCCCTGGCTTGGTGCGTGGAGCAGCAACGGGCCGGACCGGGCTGACGATGCGCACCCCTGGCTTGGTGCGTGGAGCAGGAACGGGCCGGACCGGGCTGACGATGCGCACCCCTGGCTTGGTGCGTGGAGCAGGAACGGGCCGGACCGGGCTGACGATGCGCACCCCTGGCTTGGTGCGTGGAGCAGCAACGGGCCGGACCGGGCTGACGATGCGCACCCCTGGCTTGGTGCGTGGAGCAGGAACGGGCCAGACCGGGCTGACGATGCGCACCCCTGGCTTTGTGCGTGGAGCAGCAACGGACCGGACCGGGCTGACGATGCGCACCCCTGGTTTGGTGCGTGGAGCAGCAACGGGCCGGACCGGGCTGACGATGCGCACCCCTGGCTTGGTGCGTGGAGCCGGAACGGGCCGTACCGGGCTGACAATGCGCACCCCTGGCTTGGTGCGTGGAGCAGGAACGGGCCGGACCGGGCTGACGATGCGCACCCCTGGCTTGGTGCGTGGAGCAGCAACGGGCCGGACCGGGCTGACGATGCGCACCCCTGGCTTGGTGCGGGGAGCAGGAACGGGCCTTACCGGGCTGACGACTCGCACCCCTGACTTGGTGCGAGTGGCAGGAACAGGCCGGGCCGGGCTGGCGACGCGCACCGTAGGCTTGGTGCGAGTGGCAGGAACAGACCGGGCCGGGCTGGCGATGCGCACCGTAGGCTTGGTGCGAAGGGCAGGAACAGGCCGGGCCGGGCTGGCGACGCGCACCGTAGGCTTGGTGCGAGGGGCAGGAACAGGCCGGGCCGGGCTGGCGACGCACACCGTAGGCTTGGTGCGAGTGGCAGGAACAGGCCAGGCCGGGCTGGCGACGCACACCGTAGGCTTGGTGCGAGGGGCAGGAACAGGCCGGGCCGGGCTGGCGACGCGCACCGTAGGCTTGGTGCGAGTGGCAGGAACAGGCCGGGCCGGGCTGGCGACGCGCACCGTAGGCTTGGTGCGAGTGGCAGGAACAGGCCGGGCCGGGCTGGCGACGCGCACCGTAGGCTTGGTGCGAGTGGCAGGAACAGACCGGGCCGGGCTGGCGACGCGCACCGTAGGCTTGGTGCGAAGGGCAGGAACAGGCCGGGCCGGGCTGGTGACGCGCACCGTTAGCTTGGTGCGGGGAGCAGGAACAGGCCGGGCTGGGCTGGCGATGCGCACCGTAGGCTTGGTGCGAAGGGCAGGAACAGGCCGGGCCGGGCTGGCGACGCACACCGTAGGCTTGGTGCGAGGGGCAGGAACAGGCCGGGCCGGGCTGGCGATGCGCACCCCTGGCTTGGTGCGAGTGGCAGGAACCGACCGGGCCGGGCTGGCGATGCGCACCGTAGGCTTGGTGCGAAGGGCAGGAACAGGCCGGGCCGGGCTGGCGACGCGCACCGTAGGCTTGGTGCGAAGGGCAGGAACAGGCCGGGCTGGGCTGGCGACGCGCACCGTTAGCTTGGTGCGGGGAGCAGGAACAGGCCGGGCTGGGCTGGGCTGGCGATGCGCACCGTAGGCTTGGTGCGAAGGGCAGGAACAGGCCGGGCCGGGCTGGCGACGCACACCGTAGGCTTGGTGCGAGGGGCAGGAACAGGCCGGGCCGGGCTGGCGATGCGCACCCCTGGCTTGGTGCGAGTGGCAGGAACCGACCGGGCCGGGCTGGCGATGCGCACCGTAGGCTTGGTGCGAAGGGCAGGAACAGGCCGGGCCGGGCTGGCGACGCGCACCGTAGGCTTGGTGCGAGGGGCAGGAACAGGCCGGGCCGGGCTGGCGATGCGCACCGTAGGCTTGGTGCGAGTGGCAGGAACAGGCCTGGCTGGACTGGCGACGCGCACCGGAGGCTTGGTGCGAGGAGCAGGAACAGGCCGGGCCGGGCTGTGGAGACGGATAGGAGGCCTGGAGTGAAGAGCTGCCACAACCCGTCCTGGCTGAATGCCTACCTTCACACACTCTGTGTGAGGCATCAGCACAGGACGTACAGGGCTGTGTATCCGTACTGGCATAACAGCACGTGACACTGGCGCAGGATATCCGGGACCGAGGAGAGGCACTGGAGGCCACGAGCGCTGAGCCGGCACACTCCGTCCTGGCTGCATGCCCACCTTCGCACGACACGTGCGGGGTGCTCGCACAGGACGTACCGGACTATGCCGGACCACTCGTGGCACAGTACGCAGCTCCGCATACCCCGGAACCTGCCCAGTCTCATGCTGCCATGCCTGAGTACGGGGAGTTGGCTCTGCTCTCCATCCAGGCTCCGCCAACCTGCCTTCTGGCCCCCCAAACACGGTGGCCTCCTCTCCTAATCTCCCATTTCGCCCTGTGGCAGCCTCCTGCTGCCCAGTCGCCCATGCCGTGTGCCCCCCCCTAAACATTTTCTGGGGTTGCCTCTCGTCCGTCCGACGACGACACTGTTGACGCTGTTGCTCCTCTCTCGCCAGGGCCTTAACCTTAGCCCATGGCCCTTTTCCCCCGAGCATGTCCTCCCAGGACCACAATTGGCCCACCTGGGCCATCGCCAACCTCTCCAGCTCCTTACCCGGCGCTTCCTCCCATGTCCAGGCTGCCTGCTCCTGGACACGCTGCTTGGTCCTGGTATGGTGGGATCTTCTGTCACGATCGTTGAACGGAGTGGACCAAGGCGCAGCGTGATGAGCGAACATACTTTATTATCCAAAGTGATAACAAGAACAAAACAATAAACGAACAACGTGACGTCTTAGGTTAAACAACCAACACGGAACAAACCAAACGGAACAAGATCCCACAACTACTGTGGGTAACCTGGCTGCTTAAGTATGGCTCCCAATCAGAGACAACAAGCAACAGCTGATACTCGTTGCCTCTGATTGAGAACCATACTGGCCAATATAGAAAACACAACTCTAGAATACCGACATAGAACAAGAACACATAGAATCTACACACCCTGGCTCAACATATAGAGTCCCCAGAGCCAGGGTGTGACAGGGAGTTTCTCCCATTCTTCTCTGCAGATTTTCTCAAGCTCTGTCAGAACGGATGGGGAGCGTCGCTGCACAGCTATTTTCAGGTCTCTCCAATGATGTTGGATTGGGTTCAAGTCCGGGCTCTGGCTGGGCCACTCAAGGACATTCAGAAACCTGACCCAAAGCCACTCCTGCGTTGTCTTGACTGTGTGCTTAGGGTCGTTGTCCTGTTGGAAGGTGAACCTTCGTCCCAGTCTGAGGTCCTGAGCGCTCTGGAGGATCTCTCTGTACTTTGCTCCGTTCATCTTTGACTCGATCCTGACTAGTCTCCCAGTCCCTGCCGCTGAAAAACATCCCCACAGCGTAATGCTGCCACCACCATGCTTCACCGTAGGAATGGTGCCAGGTTTCCTCCAGACGTGACGCTCGGCATTCAGGCCAAAGAGTTCAATCTTGGTTTCATCAGACCAGAGAATCTTGTTTCTCATGGTCTGAGAGGCTTTTGGTGCCTTTTGGCAAACTCCAAGTGGGCTGTCATGTGCCTTTTACTGAGGAGTGGCTTCCGTCTGGCCACTATTCCTTCGACTTCATGGCTTGGTTTTTGCTCTGACATGCACTGTCAACTTTGGGACCTTATATAGACAGGTGTGTGCCTTTCCAAATCATGTCCAATCAATTGAATTTACCCCAGGTGGACTCCAATCAAGTTGTAGAAACATCTCAAGGATGATTAATGGAAATGGGATGCACCTGAGCTCAATTTCGAGTCTCATAGCAACAGGTCTGAATACTTATGTTAATAAGGTATTTCAGTTTTTTTTTTTTTATATATATACATTTGCTAAAATTTCTACAAACCTGTTTTTGCTTTGTCAAGGGGTCTGAATACTTTCCGAAGGCACTGTAGATACAAATGCATTGCTTTAACTAGTTATGACAAATGTTAAGAAAATGTTGAGCAATGTTATGAAGTAATGACTTTTTAAATAAATTACGTTACACGTTATGTTGGCTGTTACAGCAGTACTAGGTACCGGTATGTTAGTTACGCTGTCCTTATGAACAGCATAGCAGATCATTACAGCAGTACTAGGTACCGGTATGTTAGTTACGCTGTCCTTATGAACAGCATAGCAGATCATTACAGCAGTACTAGGTACCGGTATGTTAGTTACGCTGTCCTTATGAACAGCATAGCAGATCATTACAGCAGTACTAGGTACCGGTATGTTAGTTACGCTGTCCTTATGAACAGCATAGCAGATCATTACAGCAGTACTAGGTACCGGTATGTTAGTTACGCTGTCCTTATGAACAGCATAGCAGATCATTACAGCAGTTCTAGGTACCGGTATGTTAGTTACGCTGTCCTTATGAACAGCATAGCAGATCATTACAGCAGTACTAGGTACCGGTATGTTAGTTACGCTGTCCTTATGAACAGCATAGCAGATCATTACAGCAGTACTAGGTACCGGTATGTTAGTTACGCTGTCCTTATGAACAGCATAGCAGATCATTACAGCAGTACTAGGTACCGGTATGTTAGTTACGCTGTCCTTATGAACAGCATAGCAGATCATTACAGCAGTACTAGGTACCGGTATGTTAGTTACGCTGTCCTTATGAACAGCATAGCAGATCATTACAGCAGTACTAGGTACCGGTATGTTAGTTACGCTGTCCTTATGAACAGCATAGCAGATCATTACAGCAGTACTAGGTACCGGTATGTTAGTTACGCTGTCCTTATGAACAGCATAGCAGATCATTACAGCAGTACTAGGTACCGGTATGTTAGTTACGCTGTCCTTATGAACAGCATAGCAGATCATTACAGCAGTACTAGGTACCGGTAATATATACAGTGGGGGGAAAAAGTATTTAGTCAGCCACCAATTGTGCAAGTTCTCCCACTTAAAAAGATGAGAGAGGCCTGTAATTTTCATCATAGGTACACGTCAACTATGACAGACAAATTGAGAAGAAAAAAAATCCAGAAAATCACATTGTAGGATTTTTTATGAACACGACGAGTTGAGTTTTTACCAAAAAGTTATATTTTGGTTTCATCTGACCATATGACATTCTCCCAATCCTCTTCTGGATCATCCAAATGCACTCTAGCAAACTTCAGATGGGCCTGGACATGTACTGGCTTAAGCAGGGGGACACGTCTGGCACTGCAGGATTTGAGTCCCTGGCGGTGTAGTGTGTTACTGATGGTAGGCTTTGTTACTTTGGTCCCAGCTCTCTGCAGGTCATTCACTAGGTCCCCCCGTGTGGTTCTGGGATTTTTGCTCACCGTTCTTGTGATCATTTTGACCCCACGGGGTGATCGAGGGAGATTATCAGTGGTCTTCTATGTCTTCCATTTCCTAATAATTGCTCCCACAGTTGATTTCTTCAAACCAAGCTGCTTACCTATTGCAGATTCAGTCTTCCCAGCCTGGTGCAGGTCTACAATTTTGTTTCTGGTGTCCTTTGACAGCTCTTTGGTCTTGGCCATAGTGGAGTTTGGAGTGTGACTGTTTGAGGTTGTGGACAGGTGTCTTTTATACTGATAACAAGTTCAAACAGGTGCCATTAATACAGGTAACGAGTGGAGGACAGAGGAGCCTCTTAAAGAAGAAGTTACAGGTCTGTGAGAGCCAGAAATCTTGCTTGTTTCTAGGTGACCAAATACTTATTTTCCACCATAATTTGCAAATAAATTCATTAAAAACCCTACAATGTGATTTTCTGGATTTTTTTTTCTCAATTTGTCTGTCATAGTTGACGTGTACCTATGATGAAAATTACAGGCCTCTCTCATCTTTTTAAGTGGGAGAACTTGCACAATTGGTGGCTGACTAAATACTTTTTTCCCCCACTGTAGCTATAGCTAAATGGTGTAGTCGTTGTGTTCTCAATGGACATTGTTAATTCGGGTGCAATGGACAAAAGAACACCAGTATAGTTTGTAGAATTTATTGTCATTATATGCAAACATAGTTTGGAAATATGCACTGGTGGCCAGGGAGGCATCTCTTTGTTTGAATGATGGCCCACGTCAACTCTGGGTGACTTCTTTACATACAATCCAATCCATGGAGGCTGCTGAGGGGAGGACAGCTCATACTAATGGCTGAACTGAGCGAATGGAATTGCATCAAATAAACAGGAGTTAATCTGCAGCAATAAACAGGAGTTAATCTGCAGATTTCACATAATTAGTTAAATAAAGTCCACCTGTGTGCAATCTAAGTGTCACATGATCTGTCACATGATCTCAGTATATATACACCTGTTCTGAAAGGCCCCCAGAGTCTGCAACCCCACTAAGCAAGGGGCACCACCAAGCAAGCGGCACCATGAAGACCAAGGAGCTCTCCAAACAGGTCAGGGACAAAGTTGTGGAGAAGTACAGATCAGGGTTGGGTTATAAAAAAATATCAAACTTTGAACATCCCATGGAGCACCATTAAATCCATTATAAAAAAATTGAAAGAATATGGCACCACAACAAACCTGCCAAGAGAGGACACCAAAACTCATGGACCAGGCAAGGAGGGCATTAATCAGAGAGGCAACAAAGAGACCAAAGATAACCTTGAAGGAGCTGCAAAGCTCCACAGCGGAGATTGGAGTATCTGTCCGTAGGACCACTTTAAGCTGTACACTCCACAGAGCTGAGCTTTACGGAAGAGTGGCCAGAAAAAAGCCATTGCTTAAAGAAAAAAATAAGCAAACACATTTGGTGTTCGCCAAAAGGCATGTGGGAGACTCCCCAAACATATGGAAGAAGGTACTCTGGTCAGATGAGACTAAAATTGAGCTTTTTGGCCATCAAGGAAAACGCTATGTCATCGGCAGGGACTGGGAAACTGGTCAGAATTGAAGGAATGATGGATGGCGCTAAATACAGGGAAATTCTTGAGGGAAACCTGTTTCAGTCTCCAGAGATTTGAGACTGGGACGGAGGTTCACCTTCCAGCAGGACAATGACCCTAAGCATACTGCTAAAGCAACACTCGAGTGGTTTAAGGGGAAACATTTAAATGTCTTGGAATAGCCTAGTCAAAGCCCAGACCTCAATCCAATTGAGAATCTGTGGTATGACTTAAAGATTGCTGTACACCAGCGGAACCCATCCAACTTGAAGGAGCTGGAGCGGTTTTGCCTTGAAGAATGGCCAAAAATCCCAGTGGCTAGATGTGCCAAGCTTATATAGACATACCCCAAGAGACTTGCAGCTGTAATTGCTGCAAAAGATGGCTCTACAAAGTATTGACTTTGGGGGGGTGAATAGTTATGCACGCTCAAGTTCTGTTTTTTGTTACAGGCAGTTTTTAAGGACATGTAACTGTGGATCATTTGACCAATATGGCTTGTTTATTGATGGTGCTGGCAGCGCCTGGTCGGAGGTCAATATGGCTTGTTTATTGATGGCGCTGGCAGCGCCTGGTCGGAGGTCAATATGGCTTGTTTATTGATGGTGCTGGCAGCGCCTGGTCGGAGGTCAATATGGCTTGTTTATTGATGGTGCTGGCAGCGCCTGGTCGGAGGTCAATATGGCTTGTTTATTGATGGCGCTGGCAGCGCCTGGTCGGAGGTCAATATGGCTTGTTTATTGATGGCGCTGGCAGGGCCCGGTCAGAGATAAATGCCAGAACTGGACATGAACCTGACACCCTCAGCACACAGGGGGACAAGTACCTACCTGGAGGTGACAGCATTCCCTCCCCCATATGCCCCCCTAGGCACAACTATGACAACATAACCAACAAAAATGGGTCACAACTCCTGCAGCTCTGTCTCACGCTGGGTCTGTACATAGTCAATGGTAGGCTTCGAGGGGACTCCTATGGTAGGTACACCTATAGCTCATCTCTTGGCAGTAGTACTGTAGACTACTTTATCACTGACCTCAACCCAGAGTCTCTCAGAGCGTTCACAGTCAGCCCACTGACACCCCTATCAGACCACAGCAAAATCACAGTCTACTTGAACAGAGCAATCTCAATCATGAGGCATCAAAGCCAAAGGAACTGAATAATATTAAGAAATGCTATAGATGGAAGGAAAGTAGTGTCAAAACCTACCAAAAAACAATTAGGCAACAACAAATTCAATCCCTTTTAGACAACTTCCTGGACAAAACGTTCCACTGTAATCCACCTTGGTTTCTCAAATGACTGCCTCGCCTGGTTCACCAACTACTTCTCAGATAGAGTTCAGTGTGTCAAATCGGAGGGCCTGTTGTCTGGACCTATGGCAGTCTCTATGGGGGTGCCACAGGGTTCAATTCTTGGGCCGACACTTTTCTCCGTGTATATCAATGATGTCGCTCTTGCTGCTGGTGACTCTCAGATCCACCTCTACGCAGACGACACCATTTTGTATACATCTGGCCCTTCATTGGACACTGTGTTAACAAACCTCCAAACGAGCTTCAATGCCATACAACAATCCTTCAGTAGCCTCCAACTGCTCTTAAACACCAGTAAAACTAAATGCATGCTTTTCAATCGAACGCTGCTGGCACCCGCCCACCCGACTAGAATCACCACTCTCGACGGGTCTGACCTAGAGTATGTGGACAACTACAAATACCTAGGTGTCTGGTTAGACTGTAAACTCAACTTCCAGACTCACATAAAGAATCTCCAATCCAAAGTTAAATCTAGAATCGGCTTCCTATTTCGCAACAAAGCCTCCTTCACTCATGCTGCCAAACATGCCCTCGTAAAACTGACTATCCTACCGATCCTTGACTTCGGCGATGTCATTTACAAAATAGCCTCCAACACTCTACTCAGCAAATTGGATGTAGTCTATCACAGTGCCATCCGTTTTGTCTCCAAAGCCCCATACACTACCCACCACTGTGACCTGTACGCTCTTGTTGGCTGGTCCTCACTACATGTTCGTCGTCAAACCCACTGGCTCCAGGCCATCTATAAATCACTGCTAGGCAAATCCCCGCCTTATCTTAGCTCATTGGTCACCATAGCAGCACCCACCCGTAGTCTGCGCTCCAGCAGGTATATCTCACTGGTCATTCCCAAAGCCAACACCTCCTTTGGCCGCCATTCCTTCCAGTTCTCTGCTGCCAATGACTGGAACGAATTGCAAAAATCTCTGAAGCTGGAGACTCTTATCTCCCTCAATAACTTTAAGCATCAGTTGTCAGAGCACCTTACCGATCACTGCACCTGTACACAGCCCATCTGAAATTAGCCCACCCAACTACCTCATCCCTATATTGTTATTTATTTTGCTCTTTTGCACCCCAGTATCTCTATTTGCACATCATCTCTTGCACATCTAGCATTCCAGTGTTAATACTATTGTAATTATTCTGCACTATAGCCTATTTATTGCCTTACCTCCATAACTTGCTACATTTGCACACACTGTATATATATTTTCTGTTGTATTTTTGACTTTATGTTTTTTTACCCCATATGTAACTCTGTGTTGTTTTTATTGCACTGCTTTGCTTTATCTTGGCCAGGTCGCAGTTGTAAATGAGAACCTGTTCTCAACTGGTTTACCTGGTTAAATAAAGGTGAAATAAAAAAAATAAAAAATAAAATAGTGAAGGTGTAAACTTGGCAGTAGAAAACCTAAACAGTATATTTGACCTCTCAGCTTCCCTATCAAATCTAAAAATCTCTAACAGAAAACCGAAGAAAAGTAACAACAATGACAAATGGTTTGATGAAGAATGCAAAAACCTAAGAAAGAAATTGAGAAACCTATCCAACCAAAAACATAGAGACCCAGAAAACCTGAGCCTACGACTTCACTATGGTGAATCACTAAAACAATACAGAAATACACTACGGAAAAAGAAGGAACAGCACGTCAGAAATCAGCTCAATGTAATTGGAGAATCCATAGACTCCAACCAATTCTGGGAAAATTGGAAAACACTGAAACAAACAACACGAAGAGCTATCTATCCAAAACGGAGATGTATGGGTAAACCACTTCTCCAATCTTTTTGGCCCTATAACAAAGAACAAACGGCAAAAAAATATACATGATCAAATGCAAATCTTAGAATCAGCTATTAAAGACTACCAGAACCCACTTGATTATCCAATTACATTGAATGAACTACAGGACAAAATACAAACCCTCCAACCCAAAAAGGTGTTGATGTGGCGTTGATGGTATCCTCAATGAAATGATCAAATATACACACCACAAATTCCAATTGGCTATTCATAAACTCTTTAACATCATCCTTAGCTCTGGTATCTTCCCCAATATTTGGAACAGCAGACTAGTTCATTT
The DNA here is from genome assembly GCF_964263955.1 of Coregonus lavaretus. Lineage (NCBI taxonomy): Eukaryota > Metazoa > Chordata > Actinopteri > Salmoniformes > Salmonidae > Coregonus > Coregonus lavaretus. Next base: position 247,941 of record NW_028161097.1, read on the forward strand.
CCTCAGTGAAAACAATGTACTGAGCAAATGTCAAATTGGCTTTTTACCAAATTACTGTACGACAGACCACGTATTCACCCTGCACACCCTAATTGACAAACAAACCAAAACATAGGCAAAGTCTTCTCATGCTTTGTTGATTTCAAAAAGGCTTTTGACTCAATTTGGCATGAGGGTCTGCTATACAAATTGATGGAAAATGGTGTTGGCGGAAAAACATACGACATTATAAAATCCACGTACACAAACAAGAAGTGTGAGGTTAAAATTGGCAAAAAAACACACACATTTCTTTCCACAGGGCCGTGGGGTGAGACAGGGATGCAGTTTAAGCCCCACCCTCTTCAACATATATATCAACGAATTGGCGAGGGCACTAGAACAGTCTGCAGCACCCGGCCTCACCCTACTAGAATCTGAAGTCAAATGTCTAATGTTTGCTGATGATCTGGTGCTTCTGTCACCAACCAAGGAGGGCCTAAAACAGCACCTAGATCTTCTGCACAGATTCTGTCAGACCTGGGCCCTGACAGTAAATCTTAGTAAGACAAAAATAATGGTGTTCCAAAAAAGGTCCAGTTGCCAGGACCACAAATACAAATTCCATCTAGACACCGTTGCCCTAGAGAACACAAAAAACTATACATACCTCGGCCTAAACATCAGCACCACAGGAAACTTCCACAAAGCTGTGAATGATCTGAGAGACAAGGCAAGAAGGGCCTTCTATGCCATCAAAAGGAACATAAAATTCGACATACCAATTAGGATCTGGCTAAAAATACTTGAATCAGTTATAGAACCCATTGCCCTTTATGGTTGTGAGGTCTGGGTTCCGCTCACCAAACAAGAATTCACAAAATGGGACAAACACCAAATTGAGACTGCATGCAGAATTCTGCAAAAATATCCGCTGTGTACAACGTAAAATATCAAATAATGCATGCAGAGCAGAATTAGGACGATACCCGTTAATTATCAAAATCCAGAAAAGAGCCGTTAAATTCTATAACCACTTAAAAGGAAGCGATTCCCAAACCTTCCATAACCTACAGAGAGATGAACTTGGAGAAGACCTGGGCCAGGGGCTCTGTTCACAAACACAAACAGACCCCACAGAGCCCCAGGACAGCAACACAATTAGACCCAACCAAATCATTACATTTACATTTTAGTCATTTAGCAGACGCTCTTATCCAGAGCGACTTACAGTTAGTGAATACATTATTTTTTTTATATACTGGCCCCCCGTGGGAATCGAACCCACAACCCTGGCGTTACAATTGCCATGCTCTATCAACTGAGCTACATTCCTGCCGGCCATTCCCTCCCCTACCCTGGGCCAATTGTGCGCCGCCCATGAGTCTCCCGGTCGCGGCCGGCTGCGACAGAGCCTGGATTCGAACCAGGATCTCTAGTGGCACAGTTAGCACTGCGATGCAGTGCCTTAGACCACTGCGCCACTCAGGAGAAGATCATGAGAAAACTAAAAGAAAATTACTTGACACATTGAAAATAATTAACAAAAAAACAGAGCAAACTAGAATGCTATCTGGCCCTAAACAGAGAGTACGCAGTGGCAGAATACCTGACCACTATGACTGACCCAAATTCAAGGGGGGGAGAGCAAAATATTTCACAAAATCACTTTGATTGCAGTCAAATTATGCCGTCAAAATGTGAGGCCACAAAATGTGTGTATGTGAGTGCGTGGCATGCGAGAAGATGATTATGGTGGGCTGTGAGTCACAGGAGGCTGCTGAGGGGAGAACGGCGCATTATAGTCGGAACGGCGCAAATGGAATGGCATCACCATGGAAACCATGTGTTTGATGTATTTGATACCATTCCACTGATTCCACTATAGTCATTATCACAAGTCCGTTCTCCCCAATTAAGGTGCCACCAACCTCCTGTGCAGTGAGTGTACTATATAGCAGGGTTGTATTTGGGATGCTATGGGCAGGGAGTGTGCCTAGGCCTCGGGGGTAAAATGGCTATGGGCAGGGGGAAGTGTAGGGCTTGATTTGGAATACAGAAAGTCTCCTTTCCTCATGTTCAAATCCCCAAATACATGATGTCCCTGCCGTCCCAAATGTATCCACAAGGGGGAGACATATATAACCTTTAGGCACTGGTCATAGTTTGGCTATTTCCCCTGGCGTCATCACCGCCCTGGTCATTGCTAGAAGGGATACAACTTTTGTCAAATTAACGTCAAAAGTAGATTTTTTTGTACATTTTAGCTATCTCTTTTCCAAAACTAAACCTAATTATACTAACCTGCTACGAAAAGTCTTCATCTGACAAAAGCTGTGTCCATCTACTCAAAAACCCTCTGCTCCCCTCCTACTTTTGTTGGTCCGCGAAGAAGTCGCAAGATGGTTGACATCGCTTGGAAGTATGCTCCCTTCCTCAACATGAAGTCGTGAGTGTGGAAGTAAGCGAGGGAGGCACCATCGGGCGTTTGTTTTTATTCGAGTTATTTTTTACTTTTAATTTCTCCAAACAACATCCATTTCATACCGCGTCGTCTGTCCCAGAGTTGGGTTTGCGAGTTGCCGCGCCGGGGACCCAGCTAGCTAAATGAGCTACATCAGTTAACGTTAGCCATCTAGCTGTTAGCTAGTTATTTTGTATTCACATTAGCCAGCACATGCAATTTGAACTAGTCTAACGGTTAATATAAATATGTTAACTCTCAGATTAAGAATTACTCGGTCGTCATGTTCGCTAATTCGCAGCGTTTCTTCATATGAATCAGGATTATAACTTTGGAGTTGGAAGCATCGCCCAAATCCTAACATAACTATAGCTAGCCATAGTCAGCTGCCAAGAACATTTCAGGTTCGTTAGATAGTTAAAGGAGTTAACTAGCTAAACTGTAGCTGCTTTGCTGGCAGTTTACCACGATACTGCTAGGGATGGACACACACGACCAAATGTAGAAGATTGGCTTGGCACACTAGCTAGTTAGCTACGTTAGTCAAATTGCTAACCAACTTGGCTGCTGAAAAATTTACTAACTTACTAGCGAACTAGCTGTTGGAACGTGAACCTCTCGACCTGGCCAACTAGCTTGCTAGGCTATGCTAGGCTAGCAGGGTTGGTCACTCGTCGTGTCAGAGTTGCGGTGGCAACTAGCTAGCGGCAACAACAGTCGTGTAGTCAGTAAGTCACATCGTTAAGAGAGACAAGTTAGCTAGCCGCCTGGTTCTAGCTAGCTACCGTCTCGACCCTCACATCAGCTATCACCACGGCGTTCAGAACGTATCCCGAGCCCTCCCCCGGCCAGACCCACCGGCTCAACAACACCGGGATGGGCGTGCAGGGCTTCCAGGAGTATCTGGAGAAACGGTGTCCCGGGGCTGCGGTCCCCGTGGACCTCCTCAAACTAGGCCGTACTGTGGGACGCCAGCACCCGCACCATCACCCCGGCCCTCTGCCCCCTCCACCTCCGGCCCGGATACTCATCGATGCTGACTCCGGCCTGCAGCGGCTGTACGGCGGTTACCAGACGGACTGGGTGTGCGGCGGGGAGTGGAACGCCATGCTGGGATACCTGGCCGCTCTGTCCCAGGCCTGTCTGTACCAGGGTGGGCTAGAGCTGGTCGTGGTGTTCAACGGAACCCTGGGGAAGGAGCGGTGGCCGGAGTGGGCGCGCCGGGCCCAGGGGCAACGACAGACGGCCCAGCTCATCGTTAACCATGTCGGCAGTAAGGCCACCCCGCCTCCCCGCGCCTGGTTCCTGCCCCCGGCCTGCCTCAGTCACTGTGTCCGCCTCGCCATGTTCCGCTTCAGAGTGCGGGTGAGTAACGAGCAGTAGCTGGCTAGCTAAGAATGATGATGATATAGCAGGCAAACACTAAACAAGACTCTGGTTTCAGGACTGATAATGACGAGGACAGTGCTTGAATCGGGCTAACCCCCTCCTGGTGCCAACTTACTTGATGAGCGACTCAGAGGTGATGGGGAGAGATAGCTAGTGTCTGCTATCTCTATGGCTTTAGTCGTTATCTATCAAATGTAGTGATTTAAGACGGAACAGTCAAGAGGCAGTGCTTGAACCAGCGAATGTGGTAGTTAGAGGCAGGGCTCTACAGGTGACGTTTTTTACAAGGAGCAAATCAAATCAAAGCAAATTTTATTGGTCACATGCGCCGAATACAACAGGTGCAGACATTACAGTGAAATGCTTACTTACAGCCCTTAACCAACAGTGCATTTATTTTTAACAAAAAAAGTAAAAATAAAACAACAACAAATTAAGTGTTGAGAAAAAAAAGAGCAGAAGTAAAATAAAATAACAGTAGGGCGGCTATATATACAGGGGGGTACCGGTGCGGGGGCGTAATATGTACATGTGGGTAGAGTTAAAGTGACTATGCATAAATAATTAACAGAGTAGCAGCAGCGTAAAAGGATGGGGTGGGGGGGCAGTGCAAATAGTCCGGGTAGCCATGATTAGCTGTTCAGGAGTCTTATGGCTTGGGGGTAGAAGCTGTTGAGAAGTCTTTTGGACCTAGACTTGGCACGCCGGTACCGCTTGCCGTGCGGTAGCAGAGAGAACAGTCTATGACTAGGGTGGCTGGAGTCTTTGACAATTTTGAGGGCCTTCCTCTGACACCGCCTGGTATAGAGGTCCTGGATGGCAGGAAGCTTGGCCCCAGTGATGTACTGGGCCGTACGCACTACCCTCTGTAGTGCCTTGCGGTCGGAGGCCAAGCAGTTGCCATACCAGGCGGTGATGCAACCAGTCAGGATGCCCTCGATGGTGCAGCTGTAGAATTTTTGGAGGATCTGAGGACCCATGCCAAATCTTTTCAGTCTCCTGAGGGGGAATAGGCTTTGTCGTGCCCTCTTCACGACTGTCTTGGTGTGTTTGGACCATGATAGTTCGTTGGTGATGTGGACACCAAGGAACTTGAAGCTCTCAACCTGTTCCACTACAGCCCCGTCGATGAGAATGGGGGCGTGCTCAGTCCTCTTTTTTTTCCTGTAGTCCACAATCATCTCCTTTGTCTTGGTCACGTTGAGGGAGAGGTTGTTGTCCTGGCACCACACGGCCAGGTCTCTGACCTCCCCCCTATAGGCTGTCTCATCGTTGTCGGTGATCAGGCCTACCACTGTTGTGTCGTCGGCAAACTTCATGATGGTGTTGGAGTCGTGCCTGGCCATGCAGTCATGGGTGAACAGAGAGTACAGGAGGGGACTGAGCACGCACCCCTGAGGGGCCCCCCTGTTGAGGATCAGTGTGGCAGATGTGTTGTATGCAAATTGGAGTGGGTCTAGGGTTTCTGGGATAATGCTGTTGATGTGAGCCATGACCAGCCTTTCAAAGCACTTCATGGCTACAGACGTCAGTGCTACGGGTCGGTAGTCATTTAGGCAGGTTATCTTAGAGTCCTTGGGCACAGGGACTATAGTGGTCTGCTTGAAACATGTTGGTATTACAGACTCAGTCAGGGACATGTTGAAAATGTCAGTGAAGACACTTGCCAGTTGGTCAGCACATGCTCGGAGTACACGTCCTGGTAATCCGTCTGGCCCTGCGGCCTTGTGAATGTTGACCTGCTTAAAAGTCTTACTCACATCGGCTACGGAGAGCGTGATCACATAGTCATCCGGAACAGCTGGTGCTCTCATGCATGCTTCAGTGTTGCTTGCCTCGAAGCGAGCATAGAAGTGGTTTAGCTCGTCTGGTAGGCTTGTGTCACTGGGCAGCTCGCGGCTGTGCTTCCCTCTGTAGTCTGCAATAGTTTTCAAGCCCTGCCACATCCGACGAGCATCAGAGCCGGTGTAGTACGATTCAATCTTAGTCCTGTATTGACTCTTTGCCTGTTTGATGGTTCGTCGGAGGGCATAGCGGGATTTCTTATAAGCGTCCGGGTTAGAGTCCCACTCCTTGAAAGCGGCAGCTCTACCCTTTAGCTCAGTGTGGATGTTGCCTGTAATCCATGGCTTCTGGTTGGGGTATGTACGTACGGTCACTGTGGGGACGACGTCATCGATGCACTTATTGATGAAGCCAGTGACTGATGTGGTGTACTCCTCAATGCTATCGGAAGAATCCCAGAACATATTCCAGTCTGTGCTAGCAAAACAGTCCTGTAGCTTAGCATCTGCGTCATCTGACCACTTTTTTATTAACCGAGTCACTGGTGCTTCCTGCTTTAGTTTTTGCTTATAAGCAGGAATCAGGAGGATAGAGTTATGGTCAGATTTGCCAAATGGAGGGCGAGGGAGAGCTTTGTACGCGTCTCTGTGTGTGGAGTAAAGGTGGTCTAGAGTTTTTTTTTTTCCCTCTGTTTGCACATTTAACATGCTGGTAGAAATTAGGTAGAACGGATTTAAGTTTCCCTGCATTAAAGTCCCCGGCCACTAGGAGCGCTGCATCTGGATGAGCGTTTTCCTGTTGATTTATGGCCTTGTACAACTCATTCAGTGCAATCTTAATGCCAGCATTGGTTTGTGGTGGTAAATAGACAGCTATGAAAAATATAGATGAAAACTCTCTTGGTAAATAGTGTGGTCTACAGCTTATCATAAGATACTCTACCTCAAGCGAGCAAAACCTCGAGACTTCCTTAGTATTTGATTTTGTGCACCAGCTGTTGTTTACAAATATACACAGACCGCCACCCCTTGTCTTACCGGAGTCAGCCGTTGTATCCTGCCGATGTAGCGTATAGCCCGCTAGCTGTATGTTATCCATCTCGTCGTTCAGCCACGACTCGGTGAAACATAAGATATTACAGTTTTTTATGTCCCGTTGGTAGGATAACCGTAATCTTAGGTCATCCAATTTGTTATCCAATGATTGAAGATTGGCTAATAGGATTGATGGGAGAGGCAGTTTACTCGCTCGCCGTCGGATCCTTACAAGGCACCCCGACCTACGTCCACGATATCTCCGTCTCTTCCTCACGCGAATGACGGGGATTTGGGCCTTGTCGAGTGTCTGTATGATATACTACGCGGCCGCCTCGTTGAAGAAAAAATCTTCGTCCAATACGAGGTGAGTAATCGCTGTCCTGATATCCAGAAGCTCTTTTTGGTTATAAGAAACGATGGCAGAAACATTATGTACAGAATAAATTACAAATAACGCGGAAAAACACACATAATAGTACAAATGGTTAGAGGGCTGTAAAACGGCAGCCATCTTCTCCGGCGCTGTTCAATGTTGTTATGTAGGATGTAGGACCACAATGACAAATATTTGAGGTATTAATGAAAATAATTGCCAGTAATTACAAAATATAGGTTTTAAGAATACAAACAAAATATATTTTTAAGATTGAGATATAGCCTACATTGGGCCAATATCAATCCAAGCTCCTTTTGAAGCCCGTCTCCTTTTGAAGCCCGTCTCCTTTTGAAGCCCGTCTCCTTTTGAAGCCCGTCTCCTTTTGAAGCCCGTCTCCTTTTGAAGCCCGTCTCCTGAAGAAGCCCGTCTCCTGAAGAAGCCCGTCTCCTTTTGAAGCCCGTCTCCTTTTGAAGCCCGTCTCCTGAAGAAGCCCGTCCCCTGAAGAAGCCCGTCCCCTGAAGAAGCCCGTCCCCTGAAGAAGCCCGTCTCCTGAAGAAGCCCGTCCCCTGAAGAAGCCCGTCCCCTGAAGAAGCCCGTCTCCTGAAGAAGCCCGTCTCCTGAAGAAGCCCGTCCCCTGAAGAAGCCCGTCCCCTGAAGAAGCCCGTCCCCTGAAGAAGCCCGTCCCCTGAAGAAGCCCGTCTCCTGAAGAAGCTCTGTTTTTCACCATGTTTGCATACTACTGAGGCTGAGGGACAGGGAAGAAATCATTACAATAATTATTACCTGGGTGTTTATAGGGGCACTGGTGCTCCCAAATAAATTAGGTAGCAAGATATTTAAGAGCGTATGCCCCCAAAATGGTAACAACGACGAGCCCTGACAGGGTGAGTTCAGTGATGCAGCGAGGCTAATGTTAAACTGTTATATCGGTTGAATGTTGGCAGTGGACTGACCTCTGGATGAACTACTACTAGACTGAAGACTGACTGACCTTTGGATTAACTACTACTGTCATTATGTCACATGGCAGCTAGTGGCCATCTATTTCTGCCCTACATAGCCCTGGTCAAATGTAGTGCACAGGGAGGGGAAAAAGGATTTGATCCCCTGGTGATTTTGTACGTTTGCCCACTGACAAAGAAATGATCAGTCTATAATTTTAATGGTAGGTTTATTTGAACAGTGAGAGACAGAATAACAACAAAAAAATCCAGAAAAACGCATGTCAAAAATGTTATAAATTGATTTGCATTTTAATGAGGGAAATAAGTATTTGACCCCCTCTCAATCAGAAAGATTTCTAACTCCCAGGTGACTTTTCTACAGGTAACGAGCTGAGATTAGGAGCACACTCTTAAAGGGAGTGCTCCTAATCTCAGCTTGTTACCTGTATAAAAGACACCTGTCCACAGAAGCAATCAATCAGATTCCAAACTCTCCGCCATGGCCAAGACCCAAAGAGCTCTCCAAGGATGTCAGGGACAAGATTGTAGACCTACACAAGGCTGGAATGGGCTACAAGACCATCGCCAAGCAGCTTGGTGAGAAGGTGACAACAGTTGGTGCGATTATTCGCAAATGGAAGAAACACAAAATAACTGTCAATCTCCCTCGGCCTGGGGGTTTATGCAAGATCTCACCTCGTGGAGTTGCAATGATCATGAGAACGGTGAGGAATCAGCTCAGAACTACACGGGAGGATCTTGTCAATGATCTCAAAGCAGCTGGGACCATAGTCACCAAGAAAACAATTGGTAACACTACGCCGTGAAGGACTGAAATCCTGCAGCGGTCCCCCTGCTCAAGAAAGCACATATACAGGCCCGTCTGAAGTTTGCCAATGAACAACTGAATGATTCAGAGGAGAACTGGGTGAAAGTGTTGTGGTCAGATGAGACCAAAATCGAGCTCTTTGGCATCAACTTAACTCGCCGTGTTTGGAGGAGGAGGAATGCTGCCTATGACCCCAAGAACACCATCCCCACCGTCAAACATGGAGGTGTTTTTCTGCTAAGGGGACAGGACAACTTCACCGCATCAAAGGGACGATGGACGGGGCCATGTACCGTCAAATCTTGGTGAGAACCTCCTTCCCTCAGCCAGGGCATTGAAAATGGGTTGTGGATGGGTATTCCAGCATGACAATGACCCAAAACACACGGCCAAGGCAACAAAGGAGTGGCTCAAGAAGAAGCACATTAAGGTCCTGGAGTGGCCTAGCCAGTCTCCAGACCTTAATCCCATAGAAAATCTGTGGAGGGAGCTGAAGGTTCGAGTTGCCAAACGTCAGCCCTGAAACCTTAATGACTTGGAGAAGATCTGCAAAGAGGAGTGGGACAAAATCCCTCCTGAGATGTGTGCAAACCTGGTGGCCAACTACAAGAAACGTCTGACATCTGTGATTGCCAACAAGGGTTTTGCCCAAAACAAGTCATGTTTTGCAGAGGGGTCAAATACTTATTTCCCTCATTAAAATGCAAAATCAATTTATAACATTTTTGACATGCGTTTTTCTGGATTTTTTTGTTGTTATTCTGTCTCTCACTGTTCAAATAACCAACCATTAAAATTATAGACTGATCATGTCTTTGTCAGTGGGCAAACGTACAAAATCAGCAGGGGATCAAATACTTTATTCCCTCACTGTACATGGAATCTGCCCTGGTCAAAAGTAGTGCACTATACAGTGGGGGAAAAAGTATTTAATCAGCCACCAATTGTGCAAGTTCTCCCACTTAAAAAGATGAGAGAGGCCTGTAATTTTCATCATAGGTACACGTCAACTATGACAGACAATTTGAGAGAAAGATATTCCAGAAAATCACATTGTAGGATTTTTTATGAATTTATTTGCAAATTATGGTGGAAAATAAGTATTTGGTCACCTACAAACAAGCAAGATTTCTGGCTCTCACAGACTTGTAACTTCTTCTTTAAGGGGCTCCTCTGTCCTCCACTCGTTACCTGTAATAATGGCACCTGTTTGAACTTGTTATCAGTATAAAAGACACCTGTCCACAACCTCAAACAGTCACACTCCAAACTCCACTATGGCCAAGACCAAAGAGCTCTCAAAGGACACCAGAAACAAAATTGTAGACCTGCACCAGGCTGGGAAGACTGAATCTGCAATAGGTAAGCAGCTTGGTTTGAAGAAATCAACTGTGGGAGCAATTATTAGGAAATGGAAGACATACAAGACCACTGATAATCTCCCTCGATCTGGGGCTCCACGCAAGATCTCACCCCGTGGGGTCAAAATGATCACAAGAACGGTGAGCAAAAATCCCAGAACCACACGGGCAGACCTAGTGAATGACCTGCAGAGAGCTGGGACCAAAGTAACAAAGCCTACCATCAGTAACACACTATGCCGCCAGGGACTCAAATCCTGCAGTGCCAGACGTGTCCCCCTGCTTAAGCCAGTACATGTCCAGGCCCGGTCTGAAGTTTGCTAGAGTGCATTTGGATGATCCAGAAGAGGATTGGGAGAATGTCAGATGAAACCAAAATATAACTTTTTGGTAAAAACTCAACTCGTCGTGTTTGGAGGACAAAGAATGCTGAGTTGCATCCAAAGAACACCATACCTACTGTGAAGCATGGGGGTGGAAACATCATGCTTTGGGGCTGTTTTTCTGCAAAGGGACCAGGACGACTGATCCGTGTAAAGGAAAGAATGAATGGGGCCATGTATCGTGAGATTTTGAGTGAAAACCTCCTTCCATCAGCAAGGGCATTGAAGATGAAACGTGGCTGGGTCTTTCAGCATGACAATGATCCCAAACACACCGCCCGGGCAACGAAGGAGTGGCTTCGTAAGAAGCATTTCAAGGTCCTGGAGTGGCCTAGCCAGTCTCCAGATCTCAACCCCATAGAAAATCTTTGGAGGGAGTTGAAAGTCTGTTTCCCAGCGACAGCCCCAAAACATCACTGCTCTAGAGGAGATCTGCATGGAGGAATGGGCCAAAATACCAGCAACAGTGTGTGAAAACCTTGTGAAGACTTACAGAAAACGTTTGACCTGTGTCATTGCCAACAAAAGTTATATAACAAAGTATTGAGAAACTTTTGTTATTGACCAAATACTTATTTTCCACCATAATTTGCAAATAAATTCATAAAAAATCCTACAATGTGATTTTCTGGATTTTTTTTCTCATTTTGTCTGTCATAGTTGATGTGTACCTATGATGAAAATTACAGGCCTCATCTTTTTAAGTGGGAGAACTTGCACAATTGGTGCAAATTAATTACTTAAAAATCATACAATGTGATTTTCTGGATTTTTGTTTTAGATTCCGTCTCTCACAGTTGAAGTGTACCAATGATAAAAATTACAGACCTCTACATGCTTTGTAAGTAGGAAAACCTGCAAAATCGGCAGTGTATCTAATACTTGTTCTCCCCACTGTGTGTGTGTGTGTGTATATATATATATATATATATATATATATATATATATATATATATATATATATATATATATATATATATATATATACTTTTTTTTTGTTGGTATTCTTAACTGCATTGTTGGTTAAGGGCTTGTAAGTAAGCATTTCATTAAGGTCTACACCTGTTGTATTCGGCGCATGTGACAAATAAGATTTGATTTTAGACCTACGCTACATCTTAATTTACCCAGTTTCAGAGATTTACCGTTCAAATAAATGATAACCTTTGTAGTTAGATTGGTAAAAACAAAGTCACATTTATTGTATAATTGATTCATTAATGACTGTCTCTAGAAGATATTAATAATGTTCAAAAGTAATGATATTGAACTCAAAAGATGCCCAATGATTGAACAGAGCAGTAGCTGAGTTTCTGTCTGGATCAAGTGGCATTCTGGGACTTTGGTTAAATGCCTTCTTTTTTTGGCTGTGGTATCGTTTTGGTATGGAGTATCATGATGGAATCGAGTATTGTGATACTCGACCTGGGATCGAAGTCAGAATTCTGGGATGGTGATAACACTACTAGGTAGTGGAGAGAATCCCAGGATATCAACATATTTGGGCTTGGTCGGGTTCATACATAATACTGTTCTTGCTGGAGTGGTCTGCCAGTCTTCAACCCTCTCACTTCAACACAGGGACGAGAGGCTGGTTTTTGGTCACACACACCTGGAACTAAGCTTTTAACATTTTAATAGGCCTATTTGACCAGATATACATGCATGATAACCCCTATTCCGCCTGTTGCTAAGGGTAACTGCCTGGTTGTTAAACGTCACCACATGGTCAGATGAGGATTGGGTGGGGCCTGTTATGTTAATGAGTGCTGGGAGGTAAACTACTGTTGTACTGTATCTTCTATACCACGTCAATGTTTGGGCCTAGTTGCCTTTCTACAGGGTTAGTCAGGGTGAGGGGTTAAGGTGTGTAATATTCATATTATATTCTATTATTCAGGTTGTTCAGACGTTGGAGGACCACCACCAGGAGGTGCTGTCTCTCTACAGGGACTTTGGTTTCTGCGGCCTGATCGCCCAGGACTCAGAGTTTGCCCTCTGCAACGTGCCCGCCTACTTCTCCTCGCACGCGCTCAAACTGTCCTGGAACGGCAAGAACCTGACCACCCACCAGTACCTGCTCTCTGAAGCTGCCAGACAGCTGGGTCTGAAGACACAACACCTGCCCTGCTTCGCTGCTCTGCTGGGTAGGTACCTAATTAACCTAAACGTGAAGGGTCTGAAGACACAACACCTGCCCTGCTTCGCTGCTCTGCTGGGTAGGTGCAGTGCCTTCAGAAAGTACTCATACCCATTGTCTTGTTCCACATTTTGTGTTAAAGCCTGAATTCCAAATGGATGAAATATATTTTTTCTCTCTCACCGATCTACACACAATACCCCATAATAACAAAGTTAAAACATGTTTTTAGAAATGTTTGCACATTTATTGAAAATGAAATACAGAAATATCTTATTTCCATAAGTATCCACACCCCTGAGTCAACCCTTTGGCAAATAAAAGATCCCAGAGATGTTCAATTACGCACAAAAAGCTTATTTCTGTCAAATGTTGTTTACAAATTTGTTTACATCCCTGTTAGTGAGCATTTATCCTTTGCCAAGGTAATCCATCCACCTGACAGGTGTGGCATATCAAGAAGCTGATTAAACAGCATGATCAGTACACTGGTGCACCTTGTGCTGGGGACAAGAAAAGGCCACTCTAAAATGTGCAGTTTTGTCATATAACACAATGCCACACGTCTCAAGTTTTGAGGGAGCGTGCAATTGGCATGCTGACTGCTGGAATGTCCACCAGAGCTGTTACCAGAGAATTGAATGTTCATTTCTCTACCATAACCGCCTCCAACGTAATTTTTGAGAATTTGGCAGTACATCCAACCGGCCTCACAACCGCAGCCATCGTGTAATCTATGAACGTTTGAACATCTTGAAGAACAGTCTGGCCTTAATGGTCATGCACTCTTATAATCACCACCCAGCACAGCCAGAAGATGACTGGTCACCCCTCAGAGCCTGGTTCCTCTCTAGGTTCCTGCCTTTCGAGGTGCATCGGACCTACTGTTACCCAACATTAGGAAGCTAGCTAAATGCATGATGTCCACAATAACAAAGCAGGTAGCTAGCAGCGAATAAGCCTGTATAGTCCAGTCAAAAACCAACTTGCACATGTTTTGTGGTCCTCTGTAGCTCAGCTGGTAGAGCACGGCGCTTGTAACGCCAAGGTAGTGGGTTCGATCCCCGGGACCACCCATACACAAAAATGTATGCACGCATGACTGTAAGTCGCTTTGGATAAAAGCGTCTGCTAAATGGCATATTATTATTATTATTATTATTATTATGTGTTTGTGTTCATTCAGCGAGCAAGGTCTAGCTGTGTTAAACATTACAGTCGTTCTGACATGGACCGTCGGATCGAACTGTGTTAGCTAGGGGTGTGAACGTTTAAACTAAGTTGATCCTTCCAAACTAAGAAATCCATAACCGAAATCCATATTTGTACTCCCCTCCGTGTTATAGCCGATAGGCTAGAAAAGCCTTGTGAAGTTGTGTAACATGAAACCTCTGATCATATGAACGGACATTTTACTTCCCTGTAAAGGAATGCTGCTTCTAAAGCAGGACTAAAGTCCATCACTAGGCAACCAGAACTGTCAATCAAATAATCTCGAGCTGCTGCCCGCAGCCACCCTCTCCTAAGAAAGTACTTTAAAGTTTGTTAAATAGTGTGACATTTAGTAGAAATAAAACCCATCTAGCTACCCTACCATTAAACACCACAGTAGCACATCAATCAGCGACGTTTATTGTTGTCAGGGAAACGATACAGAACATTTTACGCCAGAGCAGAATTCTGTCTGAAAGGTGCAGCACTTTTTTTTTTTATTGTCTGAAAAGTTATCAATTGTCGCTATCGACATGTTTCTGTAGCTGCGTTTTGTAAAGGGTTGCGGTAGATGCGTTCTTTGCCCGGCCCTAGCCGTCATACATTATTCTGTAAATTGACGAGAAATGTAATTTTTTTTTCTTAGTTTTAACAGAAAACCGATAAAACAATGGCCATTTTAAACATTAAGCAGAATTGTCAATTTGTCACATCCCTAGTGTTAGCCGACGTTAGCAAGCTAACTAGCTAACAGCAAAAAAGGTTAGAAAGCCAACTGCATGGTAATGCCCACAATAGTCACTTTTGACTGTGAACACTATGCATAACACGGTATTCAACATGGTTTGCAGTGAGGGACTTCCAATGTGCCAAACCTACGAGCAAGCTAGCTGAGCTAGAAACAGTTGGCTAGAAAAACAATAATTCAGTCAATGCTAGCTAGCTCACTGTTCTGAAAGAGTTAGCTACAGACGTAGGATTAACAGCTCACCCTGCACTACCAGCTCAAATGTAAATATTGCTGTCATGTCTACCTCTAAGCCTCCCAGTAAAGCAATAAAAACAATCAAGAATCCCAGAAAAGTGCTCAAAATAGCCCATATCAACATATGTAGCAAAATAAACAAGGTTAATGAAATCGATAACTTGCTAGCAACAGAAAGCGATCATATACTGGCTATCTCTGACACTCACTTAGGCAATTCCTTTGATACAGTGGTAGAAATACAGTGGGGGAAAAAAGTATTTAGTCAGCCACCAATGGTCCAAGTTCTCCCACTTAAAAAGATGAGAGGCCTGTAATTTTCATCATAGGTACACGTCAACTATGACAGACAAAATGAGGAAAAAAATCCAGAAAATCACATTGTAGGATTTTTTATGATTTTATTAGCAAATTATGGTGGAAAATAAGTATTTGGTCACCTACAAACAAGCAAGATTTCTGGCTCTCACAGACCTGCAACTTCTTCTTTAAGAGGCTCCTCTGTCTTCCACTCGTTACCTGTATTAATGGCACCTGTTTGAACTTGTTATCAGTATAAAAGACACCTGTCCACAACCTCAAACAGTCACACTCCAAACTCCACTATGGCCAAGACCAAAGAGCTGTCAAAGGACACCAGAAACAAAATTGTAGACCTGCACCAGGCTGGGAAGACTGAATCTGCAATAGGTAAGCAGCTTGGTTTGAAGAAATCAACTGTGGGAGCAATTATTAGGAAATGGAAGACATACAAGACCACTGATAATCTCCGGGCTCCACGCAAGATCTCACCCCGTGGGGTCAAAATGATCACAAGAACAGTGAGCAAAAGTCCCAGAACCACACAGGGGGACCTAGTGAATGACCTGCAGAGAGCTGGGACCAAAGTAACAAAGCCTACCATCAGTAACACACTACGCCGCCAGGGACTCAAATCCTGCAGTGCCAGACGTGTCCCCCTGCTTAAGCCAGTACATGTCCAGGCCCGTCTGAAGTTTGCTAGAGTGCATTTAGATGATCCAGAAGAGGATTGGGAGAATGTCATATAGTCAGATGAAACCAAAATATAACTTTTTGATAAAAACTCAACTTGTCGTTTTTGGAGGACAAAGAATGCTGAGTTGCATCCAAAGAACACCATACCTACTGTGAAGCATGGGGGTGGAAACATCATGCTTTGGGGCTGTTTTTCTGCAAAGGGACCAGGACGACTGATCCGTGTAAAGGAAAGAATGAATGGGGCCATGTATCGTGAGATTTTGAGTGAAAACCTCCTTCCATCAGCAAGTGCATTGAAGATGAAACGTGGCTGGGTATTTCAGCATGACAATGATCCCAAACACACCGCCCGGGCAACGAAGGAGTGGCTTCGTAAGAAGCATTTCAAGGTCCTGGAGTGGCCTAGCCAGTCTCCAGATCTCAACCCCATAGAAAATCTTTGGAGGGAGTTGAAAGTCCGTGTTGCCCAGCGACAGCCCCAAAACATCACTGCATGGAGGAATGGGCCAAAATACCAGCAACAGTGTGTGAAAACCTTGTGAAGACTTACAGAAAACGTTTGACCTGTGTCATTGCCAACAAAGGGTATATAACAAAGTATTGAGAAACTTTTGTTATTGACCAAATACTTATTTTCCACCATAATTTGCAAATAAAATCATAAAAAATAAGCAAACACGTTTGGTGTTCGTCAAAAGGCATGTGGGAGACTCCCCAAACATATAGAGGAAGGTACTCTGGTCAGATGAGACTAAAATTGAGCTTTTTGGCCATCAAGGAAAACGCTATGTCATCGGCAGGGACTGGGAAACTGGTCAGAATTGAAGGAATGATGGATGGCGCTAAATACAGGGAAAGTCTTAAGGGAAACCTGTTTCAGTCTTCCAGAGATTTGAGCCTGGGACAGAGGTTCACCTTCCAGCAGGACAATGACCCTAAGCATACTGCTAAAGCAACACTCGAGTGGTTTAAGGGGAAACATTTAAATATCTTGGAATAGCCTAGTCAAAGCCCAGACCACAATCCAATTGAGAATCTGTGGTATGACTTAAAGATTGCTGTACACCAGCGGAACCCATCCAACTTGAAGGAGCTGGAGCAGTTTTGCCTTAAATTTTGCCATAAATCCCAGCTGTAATTACTGCAAAAGGTGGCACTACAAAGCTAGATGTGCCAAGCTTATAGAGACATACCCCAAGAGACTTGCAGCTGTAATTACTAAAAAAGGTGGCTCTACAAAGGATTGACTTTGGGGGGGAGGTGTGTGGTGAATAGTTTTGCACTCAAGTTTTCTGTATTTTGGTCTTATTTCTTATTTTTCACAAATAATATTTTGAAGTTCAAAGTGGTAGGCATGTTGTGTAAATCAAATGATACAAACCCCCCCAAAATCCATTTAAATTCCAGGTTGTAAGGCAACAAAATAGGAAAAATGCCAAGGGGGGTGAATACTTTCGCAAGCCACTGTATATGTGAAATGCTTGATAATGTATTATCAATGTATTATTAACAGAGGTATATTTTCTGGGTGACTGGCTTTTAGCATGTTGTCCACTCGAGGAAAAAGCTTCAAACTGTAACCAGTGCCTGCAACCTGGTTCAGGTTATCAGTATTGACCACATCTTTACTAATGCTGCAGAAATCTACTCTAAAGCCATATCCACATCCATCAGAATATAATAGCCATTTCTAGGAAAATCTATGTTCCAAAGACTGGACCTAAAATAGTGTGTAAGTGATCAGACAAGAGGATTACAGTGATTCCGATGTTGAAGATGTGAAAAATATTTGTTGGTCTGATGTGTGTAATGAGGAACATTCTGACGCTGCGCTAGAAGGATTTATGAAATTGCTTCTTCCGGATATTGATCGGTATGCTCCCATAAAGAAACAGACTGTTAAAACTGCCAAATCCCCATGGATAGATGATGAATTGAAAAACTATGGCTGAGAGGGATGAGGCTAAAGGAATGGCAAGTCTGCAACACAGCAGATTGGCAAACATACAGTACATTGAAAATTACCTAACTTAACAAAAATAAACTATACTATGGAACAAAGAGAAATGTAAGGAATAATAGTAAAAAGCTCTTGAGTAACTTAAATGAAATTCTAGGCAGAAAAGCTCCATCCTTCAACTCGGCGCCGTCCTTCATAGAGGCAGATCACCTTAACTTTCCTAAAATGTCTGTTCATCTTTAATCGATTTAACTGTGCCCATCCCTAACACACCTTTTATACATATTCTCTCTGTTTACTACAGGTCCCCCCCCCCCAATAGGGAACCATATTCTCTCTGTTTACTACAGGTCTCCCCCCAATAGGGAACCATATTCTCTCTGTTTACTACAGGTCTCTCTCTCCCCCCAATAGGGAACCATATTCTCCCTGATGAGGACCTGGCTGCCTTCCACTGGAGCCTTTTAGGACCAGAACACCCCCTGGCCTCACTCAAGGTATAACCCCTTACCTCTAACCCTTCCATTGGAGTCTGTTAGGACCTGTCTGACCTCTGACCCCTTACCTTTAACCCTTCCATTGGAGTCTGTTAGGACCTGTCTGACCCCTTACCTCTAACCCTTACATTGGAGTCTGTTAGGACCTGTCTGACCTCTGACCCCTTACCTCTAACCCTTCCATTGGAGTCTGTTAGGACCTGTCTGACCTCTGACCCCTTACCTCTAACCCTTCCATTGGAGTCTGTTAGGACCTGTCTGACCTCTGACCCCTTACCTCTAACCCTTCCATTGGAGTCTGTTAGGACCTGTCTGACCTCTGACCCCTTACCTCTAACCCTTCCATTGGAGTCTGTTAGGACCTGTCTGACCTCTGACCCCTTACCTCTAACCCTCTAGGTCCGTGCCCACCAGTTGGTCCTGCCTCCCTGTGAGGTGGTTATCAAGGCGGTGTCAGAGTACGTCTCCTCCATCAAACATCTGGGGAACCTCGACGCTGTTGCCAGGGACGTCTTCAAACAATCACAGGTACACATTTAAATACTTTTTTTGGATCAAGAAATCAAATTACAGTCCAGAAGGATTCAAATGTGTAGAGCCTGTGGTCTAGTGCGAATATCCTTGCTCTAGACAAATATACTCCCCACCGGAGACCGGGGTTCAATCCCCACCACCCCGTCGACGCCTCTGTGATTTCGTAACTGTCTAAATAAGATGCATGGACCCTTATGGAAACAGATGCACCTTGTTCTCCATACAGCTAGACTGACCATAACAGCTGAAACTGAGCAGTACCTTCTCCATACAGCTAGACTGACCATAACAGCTGAAACAGAGCAGCACCTTCTCCTCCATACAGCTAGACTGACCATAACAGCTGAAACAGAGCAGTACCTTCTCCTCCATACAGCTAGACTGGCCATAACAGCTGAAACAGAGCAGTACCTTCTCCATACAGCTAGACTGACCATAACAGCTGAAACAGAGCAGTACCTTCTCCTCCATACAGCTAGACTGACCATAACAGCTGAAACAGAGCAGTACCTTCTCCATACAGCTAGACTGACCATAACAGCTGAAACAGAGCAGCACCTTCTCCTCCATACAGCTAGACTGACCATAACAGCTGAAACAGAGCAGTACCTTCTCCTCCATACAGCTAGACTGACCATAACAGCTGAAACAGAGCAGTACCTTCTCCATACAGCTAGACTGACCATAACAGCTGAAACAGAGCAGTACCTTCTCCATACAGCTAGACTGACCATAACAGCTGAAACAGAGCAGTACCTTCTCCATACAGCTAGACTGACCATAACAGCTGAAACAGAGCAGTACCTTCTCCTCCATACAGCTAGACTGACCATAACAGCTGAAACAGAGCAGTACCTTCTTCTCCATACAGCTAGACTGACCATAACAGCTGAAACAGAGCAGTACCTTCTCCATACAGCTAGACTGACCATAACAGCTGAAACAGAGCAGTACCTTCTCCATACAGCTAGACTGACCATAACAGCTGAAACAGAGCAGTACCTTCTCCATACAGCTAGACTGACCATAACAGCTGAAACAGAGCAGTACCTTCTCCATACAGCTAGACTGACCATAACAGCTGAAACAGAGCAGTACCTTCTCCTCCATACAGCTAGACTGACCATAACATCTGAAACAGAGCAGTACCTCCTCCATACAGCTAGACTGACCATAACAGCTGAAACAGAGCAGTACCTTCTCCTCCATACAGCTAGACTGACCATAACAGCTGAAACAGAGCAGTACCTTCTCCTCCATACAGCTAGACTGACCATAACAGCTGAAACAGAGCAGCACCTTCTCCATACAGCTAGACTGACCATAACAGCTGAAACAGAGCAGTACCTTCTCCATACAGCTAGACTGACCATAACAGCTGAAACAGAGCAAGTACTCTGCTAGCTGATTTGCCTTTGTCCTATGCAGGCCTGCAATCTATATGCCATGTACCTTAAGCATAGACTGCCAAATATCAGTTCCACTAGCTTACTAGCTATCTGTCACCTCTCTTTCTCTCCCGTTCTCTCCCGTTCTCTCCCGTTCTCTCCCGTTCTCTCTCTTTCTCTCCAGTCTCGTATAGAGGATAAAGTGGGACTTTTTAAGAAGGCTGTGGAATATTTCTCTGCTGCCTCTAAACCCCGCCCCCTCTCCATGGGACCCTCCCCCTACCTTTGTGAGTAACTCTGCCATTGGCTAAAGCCACCTTACTCAAACCTCTCCTCGGGGACCTCCAGCAGTTCCATCCAGAGCTAGCACACGTGATTCAACTTGTCAACTAATCATCAACCACCTGACTAGTTCAATCAGGTGAGCTAGTCCCAACAACATTGTGAGACGTCTGTGGGTCCTCGAGTAGAGGACTGAGAAGCACTGGGCTAAGGCACCTGCCAGTCATATCTACTGTTGTCAGAAAACAAGTGTTTTTCCTCTGTAATCGTTAGGCTTGCTAAACTGGATGTGTAAATGTATCTTTCTGTGTGTGATGCCAGGGTTTGGTCCGACTCCTTTTGGCGGTCTTCCTGGCCACATGGGGGCAATGCAGCCTGGAAAGAACCAGGTAGGAGTCACATGTCTCTGATGTACAGTGCCTTCAGAAAGTATTTAAACCCATTCACAATTCCACATACTGTCTCTCTGATACTGTCTCTCTGATACTGTCTCTCTGATAATGTCTCTCTGATACTGTCTCTGTCTCTGTGTCTCTGATAGTGTCTCTCTGATACTGTCTCTGTCTCTGATACTGTCTCTCTCTCTGTGTCTCTGATAGTGTCTCTCTGATACTGTCTCTCTGATAATGTCTCTCTGATACTGTCTCTGTCTCTCTCTCTGTCTCTCTGATACTGTCTCTGTCTCTGATACTGTCTCTGTCTCTCTGTGTCTCTGATAGTGTCTCTCTGATACTGTCTCTCTCTGTCTCTCTCTCTCTGTCTCTCTGATACTGTCTCTGTCTCTCTGATACTGTCTCTCTGATACTGTCTCTGTCTCTCTGATACTGTCTCTGTCTCTCTGATACTGTCTCTCTGTCTCTCTCTGTCTCTCTGTGTCTCTGATAGTGTCTCTCTGATACTGTCTCTCTCTGTCTCTGTCTCTCTGATACTGTCTCTGTCTCTCTGTCTCTCTGATACTGTCTCTCTGATACTGTCTCTCTCTGTCTCTCTGATACTGTCTCTGTCTCTCTGTCTCTCTATCTGTCTCTCTGATACTGTCTCTCTCTCTGTGTCTCTGATAGTGTCTCTCTGATACTGTCTCTCTGATAATGTCTCTCTGATTCTGTCTCTGTCTCTCTCTCTGTCTCTCTGATACTGTCTCTCTGTCTCTCTGATACTGTCTCTGTCTCTCTGATACTGTCTCTCTCTGTCTCTCTGATACTGTCTCTGTCTCTCTGATACTGTCTCTGTCTCTCTGATACTGTCTCTGTCTCTCTGATACTGTCTCTGTCTCTCTGATACTGTCTCTGTCTCTCTGATACTGTCTCTGTCTCTCTGATACTGTCTGTCTCTCTGATACTGTCTGTCTCTCGGATACTGTCTGTCTCTCGGATACTGTCTGTCTCTCGGATACTGTCTGTCTCTCTGATACTGTCTCTGTCTCTCTGATACTGTCTGTCTCTGTCTCTCTGATACTGTCTCTCTCTGTCTCTCTGATACTGTCTCTGTCTCTCTGATACTGTCTCTGTCTCTCTGATACTGTCTCTGTCTCTCTGATACTGTCTCTGTCTCTCTGATACTGTCTGTCTCTCTGATACTGTCTGTCTCTCGGATACTGTCTGTCTCTCGGATACTGTCTGTCTCTCGGATACTGTCTGTCTCTCGGATACTGTCTGTCTCTCGGATACTGTCTGTCTCTCGGATACTGTCTGTCTCTCTGTCACTGTCTGTCTCTCTGTCACTGTCTGTCTCTCTGTCACTGTCTCTCTGATACTGTCTCTCTGATACTGTCTCTCTCTCTGTCTCTCTGATTCTGTCTCTCTCTCTGTCTCTCTGATACTGTCTGTCTCTCTGATACTGTCTGTCTCTCTGATACTGTCTCTCTGTCTCTCTGATTCTGTCTCTGTCTCTCTGATACTGTCTCTCTGATACTGTCTCTCTGATACTGTCTCTCTGATACTGTCTCTCTGATACTGTCTCTCTCTCTCTGATACTGTCCCTCTGATACTGTCTCTCTGATACTGTCTCTCTGATACTGTCTCTCTCTCTCTGATACTGTCTCTGTCTCTCTGATACTGTCTCTCTGATACTGTCTCTCTCTCTCTGATACTGTCTCTCTCTCTCTGATACTGTCTCTCTCTCTCTGATACTGTCTCTGTCTCTCTGATACTGTCTCTGTCTCTCTGATACTGTCTCTCTGATACTGTCTCTCTCTCTCTGATACTGTCTCTGTCTCTCTGATACTGTCTCTGTCTCTCTGATACTGTCTCTCTGATACTGTCTCTGTCTCTCTCTCTGTCTCTCTGATACTGTCTCTGTCTCTCTCTCTGTCTCTCTGATACTGTCTCTGTCTCTCTCTCTGTCTCTCTGATACTGTCTGTCTCTCTGATACTGTCTGTCTCTCGGATACTGTCTCTCTGATACTGTCTGTCTCTCGGATACTGTCTCTCTGATACTGTCTGTCTCTCGGATACTGTCTCTCTGATACTGTCCCTCTGATACTGTCTCTCTCTCTCTGTCTCTCTCTCTGTCTCTCTGATACTGTCTGTCTCTCTGATACTGTCTCTCTGTGTCTCTGATACTGTCTCTCTCTGTCTCTCTGATACTGTCTCTCTCTCTGATACTGTCTCTCTCTCTGTCTCTCTCTCGGTCTCTCTGATACTGTCTCTCTGTCTCGTGTGTCTCTGTCTCTCTGATACTGTCTCTCTCTCTGTCTCTCTCTCTGTCTCTCTCTCTGTCTCTCTCTCTGTCTCTCTCTCTGTCTCTCTCTCTGTCTCTCTCTCTGTCCCTCTCTCGGTCTCTCTGATACTGTTTCTCTGTCTCGTGTGTCTCTGTCTCTCTGTCTCGTGTGTCTCTGTCTCTCTGTCTCTCTGTCTCTCTGTCTCTCTCTCTGTCTCATGTGTCTCTGTCTCGTGTGTCTCTGTCTCTCTGTGGGTGTCTCTCTGTGTCTCTGTCTCTCTGTGGGTGTCTCTCTGTCTCTGTCTCTCTGTCTCGTGTGTCTCTGTCTCTCTGTGGGTGTCTCTCTGTCTCGTGTGTCTCTGTCTTTCTGTGGGTGTTTCTCAAAATGCATATTACCGTGCTCTGCAAGTTGGAGCATGAGTCCAAATCAAAGTATAAGAAACGGAGCACGGAATGCACTTCTCGAATGCGTACTCTGTTTGTATATATATTGAAGCATGCGTTGATGCAAACTTCAACAGAAAGAATGCAAAGAAATATGACGCAACCACTTAAAAAGTAATGCTAATTTTCTTGAAATCAATGGTGGCCATTATTTGAGCTGAAGGGAGAGAAGATACACTGACTTGATGTGAATAGGCGATATTTCATTCCCTTGTTGCCTGACTACAATATTTTATCTTGATACGTTAATAAATACATGCTGTGTTCATTTTAGCACGCTTACCTGCCTACACTACCCACTGTAGCTAACTACTACAGTGAGCCAGATGGCCACGAAGAACTGATATCTACTGCACCTTGCATAACATTAGTTTTAGGTCTGTTTAACTAGCTAGCTGGCTTACGATTCACACATATCTAGGAGTGTGATAATACTAGCTGATAATTATCAAGTAAAACCTTTGCTTTGTGTATATATTATTTTGTCTGTGTTGCCATGGTCCTGGCAGTAGGGGGAGTGGGAGGGAATACAGTAGGGGGGAGTGGGAGGGAATACAGTAGGGGGGAGTGTGAGGGAATACAGTAGGGGGAGTGGGAGGGAATACAGTAGGGGGGAGTGGGAGGGAATACAGTAGGGGGGAGTGGGAGGGAATACAGTAGGGGGAGGGAATACAGTAGGGGGAGGGAATACAGTAGGGGGAGGGAATACAGTAGGGGGAGGGAATACAGTAGGGGGAGGGAATACAGTAGGGGGGAGTGGGAGGGAATACAGTAGGGGGGAGTGGGAGGGAATACAGTAGGGGGAGGGAATACAGTAGGGGGGAGTGGGAGGGAATACAGTAGGGGGGAGTGGGAGGGAATACAGTAGGGGGGAGTGGGAGGGAATACAGTAGGGGGAGGGAATACAGTAGGGGGGAGTGGGAGGGAATACAGTAGGGGGGAGTGGGAGGGAATACAGTAGGGGGAGGGAATACAGTAGGGGGGAGTGGGAGGGAATACAGTAGGGGGGAGTGGGAGGGAATACAGTAGGGGGGAGTGGGGGGGAATACAGTAGGGGGGAGTGTGGGGGAATACAGTAGGGGGGAGTGGGAGGGAATACAGTAGGGGGGAGTGTGGGGGAATACAGTAGGGGGGAGTGGGAGGGAATACAGTAGGGGGGAGTGGGAGGGAATACAGTAGGGGGAGTGGGAGGGAATACAGTAGGGGGGAGTGGGAGGGAATACAGTAGGGGGGAGTGGGAGGGAATACAGTAGGGGGAGTGGGAGGGAATACAGTAGGGGGGAGTGGGAGGGAATACAGTAGGGGGAGGGAATACAGTAGGGGGAGTGGGAGGGAATACAGTAGGGGGAGGGAATACAGTAGGGGGGAGTGGGAGGGAATACAGTAGGGGGGAGTGGGAGGGAATACAGTAGGGGGAGTGGGAGGGAATACAGTAGGGGGGAGTGGGAGGGAATACAGTAGGGGGGAGTGGGAGGGAATACAGTAGGGGGGAGTGGGAGGGAATACAGTAGGGGGAGTGGGAGGGAATACAGTAGGGGGAGTGGGAGGGAATACAGTAGGGGGAGTGGGAGGGAATACAGTAGGGGGGAGTGGGAGGGAATACAGTAGGGGGAGTGGGAGGGAATACAGTAGGGGGGAGTGGGAGGGAATACAGTAGGGGGAGTGGGAGGGAATACAGTAGGGGGGAGTGGGAGGGAATACAGTAGGGGGAGTGGGAGGGAATACAGTAGGGGGGAGTGTGAGGGAATACAGTAGGGGGAGTGGGGGAATACAGTAGGGGGAGGGAATACAGTAGGGGGGAGTGGGAGGGAATACAGTAGGGGGGAGTGGGAGGGAATACAGTAGGGGGGAGTGTGAGGGAATACAGTAGGGGGAGTGGGGGAATACAGTAGGGGGAGGGAATACAGTAGGGGGAGTGGGAGGGAATACAGTAGGGGGAGTGGGAGGGAATACAGTAGGGGGGAGTGGGAGGGAATACAGTAGGGGGAGTGGGAGGGAATACAGTAGGGGGGAGTGTGAGGGAATACAGTAGGGGGAGTGGGGGAATACAGTAGGGGGAGGGAATACAGTAGGGGGGAGTGGGAGGGAATACAGTAGGGGGGAGTGGGAGGGAATACAGTAGGGGGGAGTGTGAGGGAATACAGTAGGGGGAGTGGGGGAATACAGTAGGGGGAGGGAATACAGTAGGGGGAGTGGGAGGGAATACAGTAGGGGGGAGTGGGAGGGAATACAGTAGGGGGAGGGAATACAGTAGGGGGGAGTGGGAGGGAATACAGTAGGGGGGAGTGGGAGGGAATACAGTAGGGGGAGTGGGAGGGAATACAGTAGGGGGGAGTGGGAGGGAATACAGTAGGGGGGAGTGGGAGGGAATACAGTAGGGGGGAGTGGGAGGGAATACAGTAGGGGGGAGTGTGAGGGAATACAGTAGGGGGAGTGGGAGGGAATACAGTAGGGGGGAGTGGGAGGGAATACAGTAGGGGGGAGTGTGAGGGAATACAGTAGGGGGAGTGGGAGGGAATACAGTAGGGGGGAGTGGGAGGGAATACAGTAGGGGGGAGTGGGAGGGAATACAGTAGGGGGAGGGAATACAGTAGGGGGAGGGAATACAGTAGGGGGAGGGAATACAGTAGGGGGAGGGAATACAGTAGGGGGGAGTGGGAGGGAATACAGTAGGGGGGAGTGGGAGGGAATACAGTAGGGGGAGGGAATACAGTAGGGGGGAGTGGGAGGGAATACAGTAGGGGGGAGTGGGAGGGAATACAGTAGGGGGGAGTGGGAGGGAATACAGTAGGGGGAGGGAATACAGTAGGGGGGAGTGGGAGGGAATACAGTAGGGGGGAGTGGGAGGGAATACAGTAGGGGGAGGGAATACAGTAGGGGGGAGTGGGAGGGAATACAGTAGGGGGGAGTGGGAGGGAATACAGTAGGGGGGAGTGGGGGGAATACAGTAGGGGGGAGTGTGGGGGAATACAGTAGGGGGGAGTGGGAGGGAATACAGTAGGGGGGAGTGTGGGGGAATACAGTAGGGGGGAGTGGGAGGGAATACAGTAGGGGGGAGTGGGAGGGAATACAGTAGGGGGAGTGGGAGGGAATACAGTAGGGGGGAGTGGGAGGGAATACAGTAGGGGGGAGTGGGAGGGAATACAGTAGGGGGAGTGGGAGGGAATACAGTAGGGGGGAGTGGGAGGGAATACAGTAGGGGGAGGGAATACAGTAGGGGGAGTGGGAGGGAATACAGTAGGGGGAGTGGGAGGGAATACAGTAGGGGGAGTGGGAGGGAATACAGTAGGGGGGAGTGGGAGGGAATACAGTAGGGGGGAGTGGGAGGGAATACAGTAGGGGGGAGTGGGAGGGAATACAGTAGGGGGAGTGGGAGGGAATACAGTAGGGGGAGTGGGAGGGAATACAGTAGGGGGAGTGGGAGGGAATACAGTAGGGGGGAGTGGGAGGGAATACAGTAGGGGGAGTGGGAGGGAATACAGTAGGGGGGAGTGGGAGGGAATACAGTAGGGGGAGTGGGAGGGAATACAGTAGGGGGGAGTGGGAGGGAATACAGTAGGGGGAGTGGGAGGGAATACAGTAGGGGGGAGTGTGAGGGAATACAGTAGGGGGAGTGGGGGAATACAGTAGGGGGAGGGAATACAGTAGGGGGGAGTGGGAGGGAATACAGTAGGGGGGAGTGGGAGGGAATACAGTAGGGGGGAGTGTGAGGGAATACAGTAGGGGGAGTGGGGGAATACAGTAGGGGGAGGGAATACAGTAGGGGGAGTGGGAGGGAATACAGTAGGGGGAGTGGGAGGGAATACAGTAGGGGGGAGTGGGAGGGAATACAGTAGGGGGAGTGGGAGGGAATACAGTAGGGGGGAGTGTGAGGGAATACAGTAGGGGGAGTGGGGGAATACAGTAGGGGGAGGGAATACAGTAGGGGGGAGTGGGAGGGAATACAGTAGGGGGGAGTGGGAGGGAATACAGTAGGGGGGAGTGTGAGGGAATACAGTAGGGGGAGTGGGGGAATACAGTAGGGGGAGGGAATACAGTAGGGGGAGTGGGAGGGAATACAGTAGGGGGGAGTGGGAGGGAATACAGTAGGGGGAGGGAATACAGTAGGGGGGAGTGGGAGGGAATACAGTAGGGGGGAGTGGGAGGGAATACAGTAGGGGGAGTGGGAGGGAATACAGTAGGGGGGAGTGGGAGGGAATACAGTAGGGGGGAGTGGGAGGGAATACAGTAGGGGGGAGTGGGAGGGAATACAGTAGGGGGGAGTGGGAGGGAATACAGTAGGGGGGAGTGGGAGGGAATACAGTAGGGGGAGTGGGAGGGAATACAGTAGGGGGAGGGAATACAGTAGGGGGGAGTGGGAGGGAATACAGTAGGGGGGAGTGGGAGGGAATACAGTAGGGGGAGGGAATACAGTAGGGGGGAGTGGGAGGGAATACAGTAGGGGGGAGTGGGAGGGAATACAGTAGGGGGAGGGAATACAGTAGGGGGGAGTGGGAGGGAATACAGTAGGGGGGAGTGGGAGGGAATACAGTAGGGGGAGGGAATACAGTAGGGGGGAGTGGGAGGGAATACAGTAGGGGGGAGTGGGAGGGAATACAGTAGGGGGGAGTGGGGGGGAATACAGTAGGGGGGAGTGTGGGGGAATACAGTAGGGGGGAGTGGGAGGGAATACAGTAGGGGGGAGTGTGGGGGAATACAGTAGGGGGGAGTGGGGGGAATACAGTAGGGGGAGTGGGAGGGAATACAGTAGGGGGGAGTGTGAGGGAATACAGTAGGGGGAGTGGGAGGGAATACAGTAGGGGGGAGTGGGAGGGAATACAGTAGGGGGAGTGTGAGGGAATACAGTAGGGGGGAGTGGGAGGGAATACAGTAGGGGGAGTGGGAGGGAATACAGTAGGGGGGAGTGGGAGGGAATACAGTAGGGGGGAGTGGGAGGGAATACAGTAGGGGGAGTGGGAGGGAATACAGTAGGGGGGAGTGTGAGGGAATACAGTAGGGGGAGTGGGGGAATACAGTAGGGGGAGGGAATACAGTAGGGGGGAGTGGGAGGGAATACAGTAGGGGGGAGTGGGAGGGAATACAGTAGGGGGAGTGGGAGGGAATACAGTAGGGGGGAGTGTGAGGGAATACAGTAGGGGGAGTGGGGGAATACAGTAGGGGGAGGGAATACAGTAGGGGGGAGTGTGAGGGAATACAGTAGGGGGAGTGGGAGGGAATACAGTAGGGGGGAGGGAATACAGTAGGGGGGAGTGGGAGGGAATACAGTAGGGGGGAGTGGGAGGGAATACAGTAGGGGGAGTGGGAGGGAATACAGTAGGGGGGAGTGTGAGGGAATACAGTAGGGGGAGTGGGGGAATACAGTAGGGGGAGGGAATACAGTAGGGGGAGTGGGAGGGAATACAGTAGGGGGGAGTGGGAGGGAATACAGTAGGGGGAGGGAATACAGTAGGGGGGAGTGGGAGGGAATACAGTAGGGGGGAGTGGGAGGGAATACAGTAGGGGGGAGTGGGAGGGAATACAGTAGGGGGGAGTGGGAGGGAATACAGTAGGGGGAGGGAATACAGTAGGGGGGAGTGGGAGGGAATACAATAGGGGGGAGTGGGAGGGAATACAGTAGGGGGAGTGGGAGGGAATACAGTAGGGGGGAGTGGGAGGGAATACAGTAGGGGGGAGTGGGAGGGAATACAGTAGGGGGAGGGAATACAGTAGGGGGGAGTGGGAGGGAATACAGTAGGGGGGAGTGGGAGGGAATACAGTAGGGGGAGTGGGAGGGAATACAGTAGGGGGGAGTGGGAGGGAATACAGTAGGGGGGAGTGGGAGGGAATACAGTAGGGGGGAGTGGGAGGGAATACAGTAGGGGGGAGTGGGAGGGAATACAGTAGGGGGGAGTGGGAGGGAATACAGTAGGGGGGAGTGGGAGGGAATACAGTAGGGGGAGGGAATACAGTAGGGGGAGTGGGAGGGAATACAGTAGGGGGAGGGAATACAGTAGGGGGGAGTGGGGGGGAATACAGTAGGGGGGAGTGTGGGGGAATACAGTAGGGGGGAGTGGGAGGGAATACAGTAGGGGGGAGTGTGGGGGAATACAGTAGGGGGGAGTGTGGGGGAATACAGTAGGGGGAGTGGGAGGGAATACAGTAGGGGGGAGTGTGAGGGAATACAGTAGGGGGAGTGGGAGGGAATACAGTAGGGGGGAGTGGGGGGGAATACAGTAGGGGGGAGTGTGAGGGAATACAGTAGGGGGGAGTGGGGGGAATACAGTAGGGGGGAGTGGGAGGGAATACAGTAGGGGGGAGTGGGAGGGAATACAGTAGGGGGGAGTGTGAGGGAATACAGTAGGGGGAGTGTGAGGGAATACAGTAGGGGGGAGTGGGAGGGAATACAGTAGGGGGAGTGGGAGGGAATACAGTAGGGGGGAGTGGGAGGGAATACAGTAGGGGGGAGTGGGAGGGAATACAGTAGGGGGGAGTGGGAGGGAATACAGTAGGGGGGAGTGGGAGGGAATACAGTAGGGGGAGTGGGAGGGAATACAGTAGGGGGAGGGAATACAGTAGGGGGGAGTGGGAGGGAATACAG
Source organism: Coregonus lavaretus (assembly GCF_964263955.1). NCBI lineage: Eukaryota > Metazoa > Chordata > Actinopteri > Salmoniformes > Salmonidae > Coregonus > Coregonus lavaretus. The sequence goes on from NW_028161097.1 coordinate 278,164, forward strand.
TAGGGGGGAGTGGTCCGAGGGAATACAGTAGGGGAGTGGGAGGGAATACAGTAGGGGGGAGTGGGAGGGAATACAGTAGGGGGAGTGGGGGAATACAGTAGGGGGAGGGAATACAGTAGGGGGGAGTGTGAGGGAATACAGTAGGGGGAGTGGGAGGGAATACAGTAGGGGGGAGTGGGAGGGAATACAGTAGGGGGGAGTGGGAGGGAATACAGTAGGGGGAGGGAATACAGTAGGGGGGAGTGTGAGGGAATACAGTAGGGGGAGTGGGGGAATACAGTAGGGGGAGGGAATACAGTAGGGGGGAGTGTGAGGGAATACAGTAGGGGGAGTGGGAGGGAATACAGTAGGGGGGAGTGGGAGGGAATACAGTAGGGGGGAGTGGGAGGGAATACAGTAGGGGGAGGGAATACAGTAGGGGGGAGTGTGAGGGAATACAGTAGGGGGAGTGGGAGGGAATACAGTAGGGGGGAGTGGGAGGGAATACAGTAGGGGGGAGTGGGAGGGAATACAGTAGGGGGAGTGTGAGGGAATACAGTAGGGGGGAGTGGGAGGGAATACAGTAGGGGGAGGGAATACAGTAGGGGGGAGTGTGAGGGAATACAGTAGGGGGAGTGGGAGGGAATACAGTAGGGGGGAGTGGGAGGGAATACAGTAGGGGGGAGTGGGAGGGAATACAGTAGGGGGAGTGTGAGGGAATACAGTAGGGGGGAGTGGGAGGGAATACAGTAGGGGGAGTGGGAGGGAATACAGTAGGGGGGAGTGGGAGGGAATACAGTAGGGGGAGTGGGGGGGAATACAGTAGGGGGAGGGAATACAGTAGGGGGAGTGGGAGGGAATACAGTAGGGGGGAGTGGGAGGGAATACAGTAGGGGGGAGTGGGAGGGAATACAGTAGGGGGAGTGGGAGGGAATACAGTAGGGGGGAGTGGGAGGGAATACAGTAGGGGGAGTGTGAGGGAATACAGTAGGGGGGAGTGGGAGGGAATACAGTAGGGGGGAGTGGGAGGGAATACAGTAGGGGGGAGTGGGAGGGAATACAGTAGGGGGGAGTGGGAGGGAATACAGTAGGGGGGAGAGTGAGGGAATACAGTAGGGGGGAGTGGGAGGGAATACAGTAGGGGGGAGTGGGAGGGAATACAGTAGGGGGGAGTGGGAGGGAATACAGTAGGGGGGAGTGGGAGGGAATACAGTAGGGGGGAGTGGGAGGGAATACAGTAGGGGGGAGTGGGAGGGAATACAGTAGGGGGGAGTGGGAGGGAATACAGTAGGGGGAGTGGGGGGGAATACAGTAGGGGGAGTGGGGGGGAATACAGTAGGGGGGAGTGGGAGGGAATACAGTAGGGGGGAGTGGGAGGGAATACAGTAGGGGGAGTGGGGGGGAATACAGTAGGGGGGAGTGGGAGGGAATACAGTAGGGGGGAGTGGGAGGGAATACAGTAGGGGGGAGTGGGGGGGAATACAGTAGGGGGAGGGAATACAGTAGGGGGGAGTGGGAGGGAATACAGTAGGGGGAGTGGGAGGGAATACAGTAGGGGGAGTGGGAGGGAATACAGTAGGGGGAGTGGGAGGGAATACAGTAGGGGGGAGTGGGGGGGAATACAGTAGGGGGAGGGAATACAGTAGGGGGAGTGGGAGGGAATACAGTAGGGGGGAGTGGGGGGGAATACAGTAGGGGGAGGGAATACAGTAGGGGGAGTGGGAGGGAATACAGTAGGGGGGAGTGGGAGGGAATACAGTAGGGGGGAGTGTGAGGGAATACAGTAGGGGGGAGTCTGAGGGAATACAGTAGGGGGGAGTGGGGGGGAATACAGTAGGGGGGAGTGGGAGGGAATACAGTAGGGGGAGTGGGAGGGAATACAGTAGGGGGGAGTGGGAGGGAATACAGTAGGGGGGAGTGGGAGGGAATACAGTAGGGGGGAATGGGAGGGAATACAGTAGGGGGGAGTGGGAGGGAATACAGTAGGGGGGAGTGGGAGGGAATACAGTAGGGGGGAGTGGGAGGGAATACAGTAGGGGGGAGTGTGAGGGAATACAGTAGGGGGGAGTGGGAGGGAATACAGTAGGGGGGAGTGGGAGGGAATACAGTAGGGGGAGTGGGAGGGAATACAGTAGGGGGGAGTGGGAGGGAATACAGTAGGGGGAGTGGGAGGGAATACAGTAGGGGGGAGTGGGAGGGAATACAGTAGGGGGAGTGGGAGGGAATACAGTAGGGGGGAGTGGGAGGGAATACAGTAGGGGGAGTGGGAGGGAATACAGTAGGGGGAGTGGGAGGGAATACAGTAGGGGGAGGGAATACAGTAGGGGGGAGTGGGAGGGAATACAGTAGGGGGAGTGGGAGGGAATACAGTAGGGGGGAGTGGGAGGGAATACAGTAGGGGGGAGTGGGAGGGAATACAGTAGGGGGGAGTGGGAGGGAATACAGTAGGGGGGAGTGGGAGGGAATACAGTAGGGGGAGTGGGAGGGAATACAGTAGGGGGAGTGGGAGGGAATACAGTAGGGGGGAGTGTGAGGGAATACAGTAGGGGGGAGTGGGAGGGAATACAGTAGGGGGAGTGGGAGGGAATACAGTAGGGGGAGTGGGAGGGAATACAGTAGGGGGAGTGGGAGGGAATACAGTAGGGGGAGTGTGAGGGAATACAGTAGGGGGAGTGGGGGGGAATACAGTAGGGGGGAGTGTGAGGGAATACAGTAGGGGGGAGTGGGGGGGAATACAGTAGGGGCAGGGAATACAGTAGGGGGAGTGGGAGGGAATACAGTAGGGGGGAGTGGGGGGAATACAGTAGGGGGAGGGAATACAGTAGGGGGAGTGGGAGGGAATACAGTAGGGGGGAGTGGGGGGGAATACAGTAGGGGGAGGGAATACAGTAGGGGGAGTGGGAGGGAATACAGTAGGGGGGAGTGGGAGGGAATACAGTAGGGGGAGTGGGACGGAATACAGTAGGGGGAGTGTGAGGGAATACAGTAGGGGGAGTGGGAGGGAATACAGTAGGGGGGAGTGGGAGGGAATACAGTAGGGGGGAGTGGGAGGGAATACAGTAGGGGGGAGTGTGAGGGAATACAGTAGGGGGGAGTGGGAGGGAATACAGTAGGGGGGAGTGTGAGGGAATACAGTAGGGGGGAGTGGGGGGGAATACAGTTAGGGGGGAGTGGGAGGGAATACAGTAGGGGGAGTGGGAGGGAATACAGTAGGGGGAGTGGGGGAATACAGTAGGGGGAGTGGGAGGGAATACAGTAGGGGGGAGTGGGAGGGAATACAGTAGGGGGGAGTGGGAGGGAATACAGTAGGGGGGAGTGTGAGGGAATACAGTAGGGGGAGGGAATACAGTAGGGGGAGTGGGAGGGAATACAGTAGGGGGAGTGGGGGGGAATACAGTAGGGGGAGTGGGGGGGAATACAGTAGGGGGGAGTGGGAGGGAATACAGTAGGGGGAGTGGGAGGGAATACAGTAGGGGGGAGTGGGAGGGAATACAGTAGGGGGGAGTGGGAGGGAATACAGTAGGGGGGAGTGTGAGGGAATACAGTAGGGGGGAGTGGGAGGGAATACAGTAGGGGGGAGTGGGAGGGAATACAGTAGGGGGAGTGGGGGGGAATACAGTAGGGGGGAGTGGGGGGGAATACAGTAGGGGGGAGTGGGAGGGAATACAGTAGGGGGGAGTGGGAGGGAATACAGTAGGGGGAGTGGGAGGGAATACAGTAGGGGGGAGTGGGAGGGAATACAGTAGGGGGAGTGGGGGAATACAGTAGGGGGAGTGGGAGGGAATACAGTAGGGGGGAGTGGGAGGGAATACAGTAGGGGGGAGTGGGAGGGAATACAGTAGGGGGGAGTGTGAGGGAATACAGTAGGGGGGAGTGGGAGGGAATACAGTAGGGGGAGTGTGAGGGAATACAGTAGGGGGGAGTGGGAGGGAATACAGTAGGGGGGAGTGGGAGGGAATACAGTAGGGGGAGTGGGAGGGAATACAGTAGGGGGGAGTGGGAGGGAATACAGTAGGGGGGAGTGGGAGGGAATACTGTAGGGGGGAGTGGGAGGGAATACAGTAGGGGGGAGTGGGAGGGAATACAGTAGGGGGGAGTGGGAGGGAATACTGTAGGGGGGAGTGGGAGGGAATACAGTAGGGGGGAGTGGGAGGGAATACAGTAGGGGGGAGTGGGAGGGAATACAGTAGGGGGGAGTGTGAGGGAATACAGTAGGGGGAGTGGGAGGGAATACAGTAGGGGGGAGTGTGAGGGAATACAGTAGGGGGGAGTGGGAGGGAATACAGTAGGGGGGAGTGTGAGGGAATACAGTAGGGGGAGTGGGAGGGAATACAGTAGGGGGAGTGGGAGGGAATACAGTAGGGGGGAGTGGGAGGGAATACAGTAGGGGGGAGTGGGAGGGAATACAGTAGGGGGAGGGGGAATACAGTAGGGGGAGTGGGAGGGAATACAGTAGGGGGAGTGGGAGGGAATACAGTAGGGGGGAGTGTGAGGGAATACAGTAGGGGGGAGTGGGAGGGAATACAGTAGGGGGAGTGGGAGGGAATACAGTAGGGGGGAGTGGGAGGGAATACAGTAGGGGGGAGTGGGAGGGAATACAGTAGGGGGAGTGGGAGGGAATACAGTAGGGGGGAGTGGGAGGGAATACAGTAGGGGGGAGTGGGAGGGAATACAGTAGGGGGGAGTGGGAGGGAATACAGTAGGGGGGAGTGGGAGGGAATACAGTAGGGGGAGTGGGAGGGAATACAGTAGGGGGGAGTGGGAGGGAATACAGTAGGGGGGAGTGGGAGGGAATACAGTAGGGGGGAGGGAATACAGTAGGGGGAGTGGGAGGGAATACAGTAGGGGGAGTGGGAGGGAATACAGTAGGGGGGAGTGGGAGGGAATACAGTAGGGGGGAGTGGGAGGGAATACAGTAGGGGGGAGTGGGAGGGAATACAGTAGGGGGGAGTGTGAGGGAATACAGTAGGGGGAGTGGGAGGGAATACAGTAGGGGGGAGTGTGAGGGAATACAGTAGGGGGGAGTGGGAGGGAATACAGTAGGGGGGAGTGTGAGGGAATACAGTAGGGGGGAGTGTGAGGGAATACAGTAGGGGGGAGTGGGAGGGAATACAGTAGGGGGGAGTGGGAGGGAATACAGTAGGGGGGAGTGGGAGGGAATACAGTAGGGGGAGTGGGAGGGAATACAGTAGGGGGGAGTGGGAGGGAATACAGTGGGGGGGAGTGGGAGGGAATACAGTAGGGGGGAGTGGGAGGGAATACAGTAGGGGGGAGTGGGAGGGAATACAGTAGGGGGAGGGAATACAGTAGGGGGAGTGGGAGGGAATACAATAGGGGGAGTGGGAGGGAATACAGTAGGGGGGAGTGGGAGGGAATACAGTAGGGGGAGGGAATACAGTAGGGGGAGTGGGAGGGAATACAGTAGGGGGAGTGGGAGGGAATACAGTAGGGGGAGTGGGAGGGAATACAGTAGGGGGGAGTGGGAGGGAATACAGTAGGGGGGAGTGGGAGGGAATACAGTAGGGGGGAGTGGGAGGGAATACAGTAGGGGGAGTGGGAGGGAATACAGTAGGGGGGAGTGGGAGGGAATACAGTAGGGGGGAGTGGGAGGGAATACAGTAGGGGGAGTGGGAGGGAATACAGTAGGGGGAGTGTGAGGGAATACAGTAGGGGGGAGTGGGAGGGAATACTGTAGGGGGGAGTGGGAGGGAATACAGTAGGGGGGAGTGGGAGGGAATACAGTAGGGGGAGTGTGAGGGAATACAGTAGGGGGGAGTGGGAGGGAATACAGTAGGGGGAGTGAGGGAATACAGTAGGGGGGGAGTGTGAGGGAATACAGTAGGGGGGAGTGTGAGGGAATACAGTAGGGGGGAGTGGGAGGGAATACAGTAGGGGGGAGTGGGAGGGAATACAGTAGGGGGGAGTGGGAGGGAATACAGTAGGGGGGAGTGGGAGGGAATACAGTAGGGGGGAGTGGGAGGGAATACAGTAGGGGGGAGTGGGAGGGAATACAGTAGGGGGGAGTGGGAGGGAATACAGTAGGGGGGGAGTGGGAGGGAATACAGTAGGGGGGAGTGGGAGGGAATACAGTAGGGGGAGTGGGAGGGAATACAGTAGGGGGGAGTGTGGGGGAATACAGTAGGGGGAGGGAATACAGTAGGGGGAGTGGGAGGGAATACAGTAGGGGGAGTGGGAGGGAATACAGTAGGGGGGAGTGGGAGGGAATACAGTAGGGGGAGTGGGAGGGAATACAGTAGGGGGGAGTGGGAGGGAATACAGTAGGGGGGAGTGGGAGGGAATACAGTAGGGGGAGGGAATACAGTAGGGGGAGTGGGAGGGAATACAGTAGGGGGAGTGGGAGGGAATACAGTAGGGGGAGTGGGAGGGAATACAGTAGGGGGGAGTGGTCAGCGCATGCTCGGAGTACATGTTCTGGTAATCCGTCTGGCCCTGCGGCCTTGTGAATGTTGACCTGCTTAAAAGTCTTACTCACATCGGCTACGGAGAGCGTGATCACATAGTCATCCGGAACAGCTGGTGCTCTCATGCATGCTTCAGTGTTGCTTGCCTCGAAGCGAGCATAGAAGTGGTTTAGCTCGTCTGGTAGGCGTGTGTCACTGGGCAGCTCACGGCTGTGCTTCCCTTTGTAGTCTGTAATAGTTTTCAAGTCCTGCCACATCCGACGAGCGGCAGAGCCAGTGTAGTACGATTCAATCTTAGTCCTGTATTGACTCTTTGCCTGTTTGATGGTTCGTCGGAGGGCATAGCGGGATTTCTTATAAGCGTCCGGGTTAGAGTCCCACTCCTTGAAAGCGGCAGCTCTACCCTTTAGCTCAGTGTGGATGTTGCCTGTAATCCATGGCTTCTGGTTGGGGTATGTACATACGTACACTGTGGGGACGACATCATCGATGCACTTATTGATGAAGCCAGTGACTGATGTGGTGTACTCCTCAATGCTGTCTGAAGAATCCCGGAACATGTTCCAGTCTGTGCTAGCAAAACAGTCCTGTAGCTTAGCATCTGTGTAATCTGACCACTTTTTTATTAACCGAGTCACAGTAGGGGGAGTGCGAGTTCTTCTCAAATAAAATGTTTTATGCGTTCTTCACTCTCGTCCTCACAAAAACGTGCTCAAGAGAACGTCCTCGGAGAATCCCCTTGGAGCATGAGTGTGTGGAGCGCGGTAGGATGCATATTGAGAAACACCCTTTGTTTCCTCCCCAGGGGGTAAAACCACCCTATCGGAATGCTCCGTATGGACTAGGCCACGCCTCTCTGTTCCAGAACCTGCCTCCCCTGCCGGACTGCAACGATTCGCTGTCTGGGACAATGGGCTTCACTGATTGGTCGGCTCCATATGACCAGGGAGGAAGTAGATTAACGAATCACCACACAGCCGCTCCCTCTGGCCCCTCCCACTCGCCATCATCATCTTCCTCCGATGGAGACGAACCAAACGACAGTAGCCAGTAAGACACCTGTTACACACCTGTTACACACACACCCACACCTGTTACACACACTCCTGTTACACACACACCTGTTACACAATCACACACACCTGTTACACACACACGTTACACACACCTGTTACACACCCACACCTGTTACACACCCACACC